>NW_019396107.1:95481-247021 GCF_000591075.1 Eurytemora carolleeae | reverse complement strand
TTTATTTAGGGTTAGGTTGGGTTAAGACACTTTCTGGGCGGAGCGCTGCTACTAGGACAGGCTAGGGGGCCGAGCGCTGCGGCCACGGGTTAGGTCAAGTTTAGACACTTTCTGTAAGATCCTTGTACAAAATTGATAGGAGGAGGGGGGGGGCGGGGTCCAAAAATCGCTCTCTAGGAATATACCGACTTCGATGTGTAACTTGTTTACTTACCCCTTTGTTATTCTCTGAATCATCTGATTGCTCAATCACACACTCCCCTAACTCTATCCCGTTCTCTTCCATCGACATGTTGAGGATGTCCTGAAACCCAGAGTCCAAGGGGTCCATGGATTTATCAAACCCACCCAATACATCCAGACCGAAAAGTCCAAAATCCATTGTCGACATTTTTTTCTTCGAAACGTCAAATGTCTAAATGCTTTAATCAGCTGTTGACTCACAGCAAAAACGTGGCTTTATTTATGCAGCCTTTCACTTCACATATGGTGAAAATAAATTCACAAATTGTTGAACCCAGAGCTCACTGGAACTATAAACCTATTTTAAACAATTCTGGTTTGGAAACTACCAACGGTTGGTTTGTGTAAAGTGGCTGAAGCCAGCTTTCAAAAAGTGATGCAAGATGTGGGTTGGTAGGGACGGTAGGTGTGTTCAGTCCTGTTCCCTTCCTCAACTCTTAAGCTAAGCATAGAAGGAGACTTGTACTGTACCGGTATATGTGGCGTGTACCGAACCGGAGCATCCAGTGACACAGTCGCCGAAACTTCCGCGACCGTACCGACCCTGCACTCTTCGACCGGTCCCTTCATCATTTTAGTACCGACCCGACCATAGGAAATGTACCGACTCGGAAAACCTGTCTTTATAGGCTTTTCATGCTCTTGCGCGCTTTTAAGTTAGCCTCTCTGTCAGGACAATTGTACCGTCCCGTATTTCTTCCTGACTGAACGCCGGCCGGATTTACAGGTATAAGAAGGGGGTCAATATGGCGCAGCACGACTGAATTACAAGCTGTTACTAGAAACAAGTGTTAGATTTAAATACTTTCACTATAATTTTATTTACTCTCACGTAATCATATACGTTGCTTTTACATAAAAAATAAATATTCCATGTTTTTAAATCGCTCGAATTGAATGACGAAATCTGCCCAAATCATGAATAGTAAAAATTTACACGTGGACCTTTTACGTCATTCGAGTTGATCCTGGGCCGGAATCCGAGGTTTTTTTTTATTTTCTCCGGATGTTAGTGGAATATATTAAGAAAAATGAATCCTTCGTTATGTAAACCAAGAAGAATTCCCAGAGTGGCTCACGATATTTTAAAAGCCGGGATATAATTTTATTAACATTTATGTCATAATATGAAAGCTTATAAATTGGTGTGGGGAAGGGGGGAGTTAGGGTTTCCACCGGAATTCCGGGTTACGGTTTACGTACGGAAATGATCCGGAAATTTTTTAAATTTCCATTATGGAAAAGGTTCCGGTATTCCGGAACGATTTTTTCCCCCGTAAACCGGAAATTTCCGAAATTTCATTCGTTAAGCTAAATAGGCTGGGGGGGGGGGGTTTGGCGCCCCCCCCCCCCCAACAGTAGTTTTTTCACCTAGTACTCTCATTTGTAACACTCTCATAGTGCAATTTTGTGACTTTAAATGAATTGAAATTTAAAGAATTTTTTGTAATTTTATTTTTAATGCATAGGGCCGGACAGGGCGGAAAAAGTCTGATCTTTGAATAAAAAAAATCTAAAATAGCCCATAATTTGTTTGTGACTAAAGCTACAGATCTAAAATCTATATTTTTAAAAAGCCCTTGAAAAATAGATTCAGAAACATAGGATCACACTTTGATATTTGTTTAAACCAAATTTTTTTTTTTCAATTTTCTGAACCTTTTTTTCGGCATTTTTTTCAACCCTCCCTAGCACCCAAATCAACATACCTAAGTTATCGGTCTTAAAATATATAAAATTATATATATTTTATATATATTTTATATATATTTTATTTTAGAATAGTAGCGAATATATATCTCTATAAATTATAAACTTATACACACACAGAAACAGGCAATAAACTTGTAGCGAATTAAGCCTATGTAGCGTTTTTTTAGTGTAGCGTTTTTTAAGTGTAGCGTTTTTTTAGTGTAGCGTTTTTTTAGTGTAGCGTTTTTATAGTGTAGCGTATTTATAGTATGACCATTTTTTCTTCAATAAGCTGGCCTTGAAAAATTTGGTTATAAACATGCATTTCAACCCTATACCTATTTTAAGGTATAGATGGGGGGCGTCAAACGCCCCGCCCAGGCTTTACAAGATTCAGACCCCCAACCAATTTATAGGGTTAATAGGGAAAACCAAACAGTGGAATAGTCTAAAGAATATTGATGAACTGTAGAATTGTAGACCAGCAGTATAGCTGACTTTTAAACTTTGCAATATATGAATTTAATTAAAATAAAAAAATTCTTTATGCTCCGCAAGTCTTCTTTTGTATTCACCTTACATTCCGTAAACCAGAATTTTTCCGGTTTACGAAATGGAAACTGGAAATTTTACAGTTCGTCATGTAAACCTGAAAAATTTCAGGTTTACAAAATGGAAACTGGAAATTATATGGTTTACGTTACGTAAACTGGAAAAATTTCCGGTTTACGAAATGGAAACTGGAAATTTTACAGTTTATGTTACATAACCAGAAAAATTCCAGTTTCCATTTCGTAAACCGGAAATTTTTCTGGTTTGTGTGACGTAAACCGTAAACATTCCGGTTTCCATTTGATCTTGAAATATCCCGGAATTCTGGTTACGCAAACAAATTTTCGGATTATTCATTTCCAAAATGGAAATTTTTTTCAGGAAAAATGGAAACCCTAGGGGGAGTGCAGAAGTCCTCAATTAAAGTTATCACCCAGTGGCGTATAGTTCTGGGGTGATTACCTCAAAGATTCTAGGGGGGGTAAACTCCCCTTTTTGAAAACTGTAAATTTAAAACATTTGGCTTCTTTGATATCAGGCATAATTGTATAAGATACTTTAAAGGTTCACTGTGCACTTCGTGCAGTCCAATTATCTTGGTAGTAACGTAAAATAGTTTCGAATGTCGTCTTCCATACAATGTATTAGATAGTAAAGGCGTTATGCAGTCTATGCAGTTTATTTCGATTAAAAAATCTTTTGCTCAAATATATTTTACTTTAAAATTCAAACAAAAATAGCAGAAACAATTGTTACCTGAAAAATCGACAATTTTTCATACTGTTATGTTAGTAATATATAATAATTAGTATTTACTAGAGATAAACACATTTTTGAAAATGAAAAACTCGACTTAAACTTATAAATTCTATGAGATGAAAAAAAAGAACGAAGGTCCAGAAAATAATTGACTTAAAAAATTGTTTCTGTTGTGAAAAAAAGGAGTACAAACAATTGTAATCTATATAATAAAGCTCTTCGTTTATCATGTATATGTTTGCTATGGCTGGCCAAACGACTGATTTAAACAATAAAAACATAAATCAAACAAAACAATCTAAGCATTTATAGTCTTTTCTACAAATACGACATCTACTTGCGCAATTTTTGTTATCGATTTCGGGGCCTAGAACTGAATTTTCATTTCCAAATTTTTTAAAAAAATAAGTTTATTTATATTGGTTAATAAATACTAGAAAAAAAATTACTTTTGAAAATTATTGTCTTAATTTAGACAGCTTTAGCTTAGGTTTGTTCTAGGCCCTCAGTTCAGTACAAAATGTCGGAGCTGGGTGATTCAGGGGATATAAAAGTTCCTTTGATTTGCCGGCTTTGTGCCTCCCCCACTGAGGATGGGGTCGAGATATTCTCGGAAAAGGGCCAGGAAATTTGCCTGCCTGAAAAGATCTCAAAATGTCTGCCTGTACTGGTAAGTCGGATAAGATAATAAGGTCTGAAAATGTATTAAAAATATGGCCATGTTGGCACCACACCCTGTATCCAACTTCAGAGTATAAACACAAACAGATGCAGCTGAAACTTAGACCAGAAACCTTACATGATCGTCCAGTCAGGATTAATTATCGATCTTTTAATTCTATCATTTCACTTTGTAAATCGCTTGAATTATTTCAGATTCCTACTGAATGAAGGTTTAGGTTTAATTAACTAAAATGTTGCTGGGTTGGTCGTTGATTGGTTTGTTGCTCTTGACCGGAGGGCTGCAGGAAGTCCAGGGGATGGGTAAGGTACTGGAGCTAAGTGACCGGTTTCTGCCTTTAAGAAAGGAGGGAATGTGGTTGATGCAGTTTTATGCCCCGTGGTGCGGGCATTGTAAGAAGCTGGAGCCTATTTGGAAACATGTTTCACAGTCTTTGGTCGATTTTCCTATTCGAGTTGGCCGAGTTGACTGTACACGGTTTTCCGCGGTTTCTACAGAGTTCAATGTTCGCGGATTTCCGACCATAATGTTTTTAAAAGGAGAGGATACGTATGTTTATGAAGGAGATCGGAGCAGAGAGGATATTGTAGCCTTCGCATTGAGGATGATGGGGCCTCCAGTGAAAGATATAACCTCGGATCAAGACCTAGACGAGGCCAAAAAGAGAAGTGAACTATTTTTCATTTACGTCGGTCGTCCGGCTTCTAGTCTCTGGGACGAGTACTTTCTAAACGCCCGACACTATCACAGTCATGAGTTTATGTATTCTGCTTCGGTTCAGTTTATGACGAAACACATTAAGATTGAAAAGGATCCTGGAATATACATTTACAAGGATAATCAATACTTCCCGTATCAGGGACCCCCGGAGTTAGAAAGAGTTGCCAGATCGTCGGACGACGAAACTTTAGTATCGGCCGAACCTGTCGACCCGGAGCTGACGATTGAAAATTCCTCCTTATCCATGTGGATTACTGCTGAACGGTTTCCAATATTCGTGAAGATTACAAGGGGAAAGTTTGGAAATATCTTATCGACAAGAAAGCTGATCGTGATCGCCGTGCTTGAGGAGAATAAGATCGACAAGATCACTCCGGAGATGGATGAATTTAGAACTATGATCAAGGGTATTGTTGAGAACAACCCGGAGAAGTATCACGAGAGGTTCCAATTTGGTTGGACGGGAACTCCAGAGTTGGCCAACTCCGTGGCAATGGAGACCCTGGAGATCCCAGGACTACTGGTGATCAACTCTACCTCCTTCCAGCATCACATCCCTCAGGATGAACCTAGACACCTCACATCCGAGGCTGTAGAACTGTTCCTCGACTCCATTGTTTCCGGGGAGGCTCCTAGCTACGGAGGCAGTGGCTGGGCAGTTAGACTCTACAGAGCATATTTCGAGGCCAAAACCTCGTTAAGTGATATGTGGCGTGGGAATCCTGTCCTCACCGCGCTTCTCATTGGACTTCCCATGGGGTTCCTCTCCCTTATTTTCTATTCAATATGCTGTGCAGATATCATGGATGCAGATGAGGAGGAGGATGAAGATGGTGATCATGAGAAGAACGATTAAGAAGTATTACATCTCGGAAATACTGTCGGGGCGGCCGATCGTCTGCCATTTAATTATTTTTACATGACTTAACCTCGCCAGTTGTGATTTACCAACTTTTTGACATTTTTGTTGAATTGATTGTTTTTGTATTTTGGTTGTACTTGATCTCATCAAATTAAATTTAAATCAATTGTTTTTAAAGTTTTATGATAAAAATCACATTGAAGCATGAACTTTAGGGTTCAAAAATACAAAATATGATTCCCCTATTGGGAAAACTTCGAAGACCATTTTGTAAAATTATTTTTTGGATATTAAGAGTTAAGATTTCCATCAGGAAAAAAGTCAATAATCTTAATTTCTAGAAATTTTTTGCTGGAATAAGATTTGACAAAAAATAAAAAAAATGTCCGAGACTTCATGCTTATTTAAATAAATTTACAAGATTTATAAATTAAAGTCTGGTTTTGTCCATCGTTTTATGTTACAACTTTTGAAAAGAAGTTTTTCCTTATTGTATTGTAAAAAAAAAGCTTTAATTTTATTCATAATATTAACCACTGGATTAAAACTTATTTGATAAATAAAATAAGTATTGATTTATGTGACAAAGTTTGCCAAAGAAAAGGGTTTGACATTTGTTAAATTTTTTTGGATTTGTTTTGTTTCCTGTTGTTTAATTCTTGAGTTTTATATCTATCTAATGTTTTCTAGGCTGTGTTTGTAGTCAAGACAAGAAAAGTCTTTGTACATAGATGTTCATTGTTAATTTTTAACCCAAAATATTTTAAGGATAAAAAACGAAGAATTTAAGGCCCAAAAGGTTATTAATTAGGAAAAGCAAGAACATTTTTTAATGAAAGTTCTATAATGAGTTACATTCTAGAATGACGAAAACATGACAGTTCGGTTATAAACCCTGAATTGAAAAATTGCCAACCTTGTGTTTTGTACAACATTGTGATACTGTAGCATGTAGATATGTACATAAGTTACCAATTACATAATTGTGGTCGAATTCTTGTACACTATTTCAGAGTGGAGAATGTTTTGTATTCGGAGTAAACTGCCTCGTCTGGCGACCAATATATATTTACACTTCAGATTATATTCAGACTCGGTCAAGTGGAAATCAGTTCATCTCACAAATAGATCTTTAATTAGGAGAGTTCAAATTCTAACCAAGTAATGATTATCAAAAAAATTACTGTACATTACTGGGAAATGGGCTGTTCACTGTTTTCTTTCAACATATCACAGATAGCCCAGGCAGGGCCCTACTGCCCATGATTTCCTACCCTGTCTCATGGTTCAAATCAGAACTAATTTCTCAGCTGTCCTAATGCTTGTAATACAATCAAACTCTCCTTGCCTTAATTATACTCTCAGAAAATGAAAACTTTAAGATTTAGATTTGAAAACTGAAAAATATTTATTGATTTTTTTAAAGACCTCTTAAGGTAGAAATATTTTATATTGATATTAAAGTTTTGTTCTGAATCATTTTCTAAATTAAAAATGTATATTTTAAAATTTAGTTTGTTAGTAAAATTTGCAAGTTTTTCAAACCGTAACGCCGTGAATTTGGTTAAAATTCTGGATATTATCTAGAATTGAGGGAGCTGAGTCTGCAGGCCTACTTCAAGGCCTAGTAACTAATGATATTAATGGTCTAGTAGACAAGGTCTTAATCCGTTAAATAACACATTTTTCAAAGAAATTTTGATTTTTATGATTGGATATGGTTTCACATAACCAATGATTTAAAAAAAATATTTAAAATCTTTTAATGTTGAATTAATGATTTTCCAAGCCTTGCGGGAAATATAAAAATAATTAATTATATACTCCCAAAATACTTTATTTTCCCGCATTGAGTAAGCAAATTGTTTTTAAACAAAATGTCGAGGACCATAGTTAGAAAATTTAAATGCTAACGGTGTTATTGATTGATTAAAAGGAGTATCCGAGTATGTACTGCATGTTCCTCAATTCTGCAGGACGGGTTCTATTTGATTCAATCATTTCTCCGGGTTTCGAACCCAACCAGTTCTTCCTAGAAGTTGACCAGGCAATGAGTAAGAACGTGATCAAACATCTCTCCATGTACCGCGGTATGTTTATTGTTTTGATCTAGAATATTGGACTTAGCTTCACGCCAAATAGAAGCCTCGAACAACAAAAAGATAACTAACCCCCTCCGAAAACAGATAGATCTAAATTACATTTTTCTTCTAGTCCGGAGAAAGATTGCGATTGAACCGGTCTCGGAACTCAAGGTTTACTCAGTGTTTCATGAGGACCTGAAAGTTCGAACGGAATCTAATCTTCAAACCCGGAGTTCTCATCTTGGTTCAACATTTTGTGACGGAGGAACGGAAGATCTTTATTATTAAAAAGAAAGTTAAGAAAAAGTTAAAATACAGAAAATCGATTAATGGAGGAATAAGAATAATTATCTCCCGACGTAAAGGTGTACGAAACTCAGTGTTACCTCCTGTATCCAACCCTACATCAATCTGCTTTCCTGACCCACGGGTTGACCTGCTTGGATATAGATACATAGGACCGGACCACCCGGAGTCAAACCTTAACTTCAGCCTGGAGCAGGGAACTGTCTTAGATTATAATATACAGAGGTCCCCCAACATTTCCTTTATCAATTAAATTTTTTATTTATAATTAATGTTTCGGTTTATCTATTCTGTCTTTAAGGAACTATATTCGCATCAAACTTTTATCTTCCTCTTCTAATGTAAATCTTTGCTTTTTGAAACTCTATATTGCAGCATTCAAAGTTTAAAGATATCAAAGGTTTACAGGTTACAAAAATACACGGGTTAGATAATTAGAGTTTGTTCATTCATATTAATTCTTTTTTTAATTCATCCTTTCATTTATTTTTTTTGTCATTTTGTCATTTATTTCTTCAGTCATTTATTTCTTTACTCATTTATTTCTTTACTCATTTATTTATTATGTACTTTTTAATTATTTCTTTTATTTATTCATCTTATTTATTCCTTGATTTCAGCGTCCAATTTTCTCTTAATACCGAATATAGAATTGATTGTTAAAATGTTGTAAAGATGCGTAGTGGGAGTTACTGAGGGTTCAGGAGATATTCCTCCGACCAAAGCATTACCTTTAGGAACCAATAGAAATCAGTTCATCCAAATATTGATTATTTATTTTGTTTTAATGTTTATTTTTTATTTGTTATGTGTATTCATCATATTCATCGAAATTATTGGATGTTTATTAAGGTTTCTGGTCTAATTTGCAAAATTCAATATGTTTTATGTACCAACTTTTCCAATGACATTTCTTCAAGTGTATATATTACAAAATTGCCACTGCTTTTAATCTAAACTTTTGGAAAAAACTTTGAAAGGCAGCACCCATTCAACTCAATTGTTTTTGCTGATTTAGACTTCTAATTAATAATATATGCTCCCGGGGTCCCCTCCGCAAATAAATGGAACCTGAGTTTGTTTTAAAGAAATTTTCTGCTTTTTTGTCTAATGTAACGATAAATTAGCCCAGGGATATATATTTTCAACCCCCCCCCNGGGGGGGGGGGGGATTAATTAAAAATTGGACAAAAACAGGGAATTTCCCCCTTGCCCTTTTTTATACTTTTTACCAACTAATTTATTTATATCCTCCAATTCAGCCAAAAATACCCCATAAAAGAACATACTTATAAATGGGAGGGGGGGGGACATTATTTTTTCAGAAAATATATACCCCTGAATCAGCCGATTAACGTATGAAAAATATCCCCCATTGACCCCTGGGTGAGATTTGACTGGTTTTGTAGAATATAACCTTGATTATCTCCACGGGGTTAATTTTCACAAAGGATGCTATATTGGACAGGAGTTAACCGCTAGGAAAGAAATTTAATAAATATATTTTTTTTTATTTATTTTTTTTTTTCCCCCAAAAGGAGGCATATTTTTTCTGTCCTCACTTCAAGGTACTATCGACGTCATCTAAAATGACCTTAAATTTAATTTGTCTCTGCTGCATAAATCTGCATGCCATTGTAATATAGAAACCGCAATTTCAGAAAACCAAGGTTGTCTTTAAGATCTATCTTTGATTTAATAAATGTTTATTGGGTACTGTTTTGAATTGAGCTTGAACTTCTTAGATAAAGGTCACTTTACTTAACGTTTTATTTATTTTATTTATTTTATTTATTTTAGTTTTTTATTTTATTTGTTTTAGTCCTTTAAATTAAAAGGAAAATTTATTTTAAGTCGAAAAATTAAGCGAGAAATGTTTTCAATAAGTTTCTTTGCTCTAGAACCCATCATACAGGAATAATTCGTAAACGAATCCTTCCGATAAAATTTGGAACTGAGGACCACAACATAGAACTAGACTCAACCATTGTCAACGAATCTGGGAAAAATGTTGGAAAAATTCGCAAAACTGAGGGAAAGCACGGCTTAGCTATGGTTAGGTTGGCCGAAGCTTTTTCATCCGCCTCGTTGAAGTGCGGGGAAGTTTCCGTTTCCGTCTGGAAACCGGTTTGGTGGCCGCAGGAGAAGGATGAAAAGAAGGGATCAAATTAATCAGATATATATTTTCAGATTCGAGCCGACGATGATTTACCGAAGGGAATGTGTACACTGTGTCAGGGCAAACTCGAGTTTTGTCGACAATTCTTTGAGCAGATTTATAATACCACAGTTAAACTGCTCAGCATACTCAGGTCTGTGTATTACAAAATAGAAGAAAGATTACCATGCGACAAATATTACAATTTTTTAATTTATCAAATTTTTTAACAGAAATAAAATTTTTTGTAAGTTTATGAGCTCCACATTGAGGTCTTGGAAATTTCATTTCCTTATGTTCCTTATGCTATTGCTACAAATCCAAATTTACATACACGAAAATATATATATAAAAGATCGGTCTTTGGAAATGAATGTCTCTTTAAGTTTATGTTCTTCGTAAGTAATGTTTGACAAATGTTAAATTATTTTTCCCAAAATTTTATTTAGTTTTTCATTTTTTTTATTGCAGAGAGGAGGAGGGTCCAAATATCCGGATTAGTTTTGAAGATCAGATGTTACAGTTTGTGAGAAATTATGCTAACCCAGCTCTATGCGCTGCTAAAACAGAGGTAAACAAAAATATAGAAAAATCGGAAACATTTTTTATTTATGTTGCAAACAAGGCCGATAACAGATTTGGTTTAAACACTTCAGGGATTGGACCTCCCTATTTTTTTTCATTTCATTTTATTTTGGGGCGATTAAAATGAAAACATTATAACTAATCAAAATTATCAAAATTTTCAAAATGATAATAATATCCGGATTAGAAGTAAAAAGCTTTTTTTGAAAAATTTATTGTTACCCTAGAAGTAAGATAAATTTGTTGAAGTTGAAATTCTACAGTTTTTACACCCCTTGGTCCCTGTATTTCGAGATAAATAGCCCATCCGGGAGAAGGTAGCATCGGGGGTAGGGGGCTTGCGATTACAAAATAATAATAAAATAATGATTTATGAAAACAGGAGGAAGATGATGAGCTTGAAGATTACGAGGAAGAAGAAGTAGAAGATAATGATGAAGATGAAGGAGAACAAGACGACGAGAAGAAAAGTAGCGTGGAGAACGTGGTAAAGGCTGAGCCCAGGGAGGTCTGTGATGTCGAGCTGAAGGAAGACAAGGAGCAGGTCCGACACTTTCTGGACGAATTGTTGGACGATTATAGCAAGGTAATATGGCCGAAGATATTCTAGAACTTTAAAATTTAAAATTTATCATCATAACTCCTAATCTATCATAACTCCTAATCTATCTAACTCCTAATCTATCATAACTCCTAATCTATCATAACTCCTAATCTATCATAACTCCTAATCCATAACTCCAAAACTAAAAGTATTCATTATTTTAATTTACTCCACTCTGTCTCTGTATTCAAGGAGTCGCTAACCACCATGCACAAGTATCTGGTATATCTCATCGCTCAATAGTACAGTCTAAAAAAGAACAAATGAGAACATTTTTTGGGCTAGTTTATACAGTCTGAAGACTTTCTAGTCCGCAAACTAGTGTCTGTAATTGTAAATATGTAATATATCACTGATTTTATTCCATGACCATAACTTGTACATATACTGTTATCATTTAACCTGTAAACTAGTTTGAAATATACATTATTATTATTATTATTATAACTCCTATCATATATATATCATAACTCCTAATCTATCATAACTCCTAATCTATCGCTCAAAAGTGTAGCTGAGAGTCAAAATGTTTAATAATCTCTGGTCCCTATAAATCTATCTACATTGAACAATAAGGTTTAAACTGTATTTTGTAGAAAACAAATGATAATTGAACATCTCAGCCCTCAGTCCTCTCCTGGACCAGAGACGGGTTTTTAAAAAAAGCTCATGAAAAAGTAACTACAGATCTTAAAAGGTGAAATTATTGAGCTTTTAAAACCATTGAGTTAAAAATGGTATCTATTCCTTATTATACTAACAAATTTTCAGAGTACTTTTATCGGTATTTTGGTACATTGTTACTAATTTTTTATTTGAGCAGAATTTAATTAGTTTCTTTATCCTTCGCCATGTTAGTTGTACTGCTGATACAAAGAAGGTAAAATATGTTTTGTAACATACAGAAAGAGTTCTTTCAGTTTGACACTGATCATTATTGCAAAATAAGAAATTTTCGCCTGAAAACTAAATTTATTCAAAAAACGTGTGTCAGAAATTTAGATCCAGGTATGAAGAGAACCCAATTTAGTATTTTTATTCAGGTATTAACTCCAAGTTTTAAATAAAAACTCTATGGTTGGGATAATAAACTTC
The DNA here is from genome assembly GCF_000591075.1 of Eurytemora carolleeae. Classification (NCBI taxonomy): domain Eukaryota; kingdom Metazoa; phylum Arthropoda; class Copepoda; order Calanoida; family Temoridae; genus Eurytemora; species Eurytemora carolleeae. The sequence goes on along the minus strand of NW_019396107.1, from coordinate 234,679 downwards.
ATGGTTTGAATGAAAAACTCCATGGTTAAATGAAAACCTCCGTGGTTATAGGACAAATTCTATGGTTTACATGATCTGAATCAAACTGAAAGATCTCGTTCTCTAGTTTCCAAAACATATTTTACCTTCTTTGTATCAGCAGTACAACTAACATTGCGAAGGATAAAGAAACTAATCTAATTCTGCTCAAATAAAAAATTAGTAACAATGTACCAAAATACCAATAAAAGTACTCTGAAAATTTGTTAGTATAATAAGGAATAGATACCATTTTTAACTCAATGGTTTTAAAAGCTCAATAACTTCACCTTTCAAGATCTGAAGTTACTTTTTCATGAGCTTTTTTTAACCTATCTCTGGTCCAGGAGAGGACTGAGCAACATCTTTGAGCGATTTGAACGGTGAATTCGTAATTTTGAAAATTGGGGAATTCTTAGTTTTTCATAAAAAAGATAAATCTCGTGAATGATTTATTTAAAAAAAAATATCATTCAGCTTTTTATAACAACATATCCCTTCACAGTTGATTAGATGATTTCAACTCGAAAGGGACTGAATACGTTATTTGAAGTGACCCTCAATTCTTAGAGTGGCAGCCCTGATTCACAACGGCAACCTTTAAACCGATCAAGGATTAATGAGATATCCTTTTTCGTCTGGCTAAAATATATTTGATTGTGGTTTCCCTTTAAAAGTGGCTTGTGCATTTTTGCTTCCGCTACATAGAGCAAATTATAAAAAGATATAAAAAGATTATTTAGATAGAAAACCGACAATATCTTCCCTTACTGTTACTTAGACAGAGGTTTATAGGGTACTGTTGTTAATAAGACATGCCACTGGAAATGAAAGGTCACATACAATACGTCTACAGTCCCTTTAAATATATCGAAATAATTTCTAAAAAATCAGGATGTGTCCGGATCCAGTAAACGGAAAAGAGGACGGCCTCGGAAGCGAGGTGAGATCAGCTACAAGGAGGAGAACCAGGAGGAGGAGGACGAGGAGAGGCCGAGAAGGGTTAAGGACGGATTCAGATCTCTGGTACCTCCTCCGCTTAAGATCTGCGTAGAGTGCGGGCTTAAATCCTCCTCGCACCAGGAGAATATTGATCATTGGACCAAGGTCAAAGGTTTTTTAATATAAATAAAAATAAAAATAGATTCATTATTTTATTTCAATAAAATCATACTTTTCGCCTTAATATTTCTTCTCTTCATTTTCTCTCTTAACTTCAAATAACCATTTATGACATGAATTTTTCACTTTTTCTAAAGACCTTCGTGATAAAGAGACATTTGAATCCCCAAAAGCTTTAATTTAATTTTCCTGCCAAACGCATGTATTATGGGTAATCGTATTCAATGTTTGTCCAGCAACCAAAGCAAGGTTGATTTAATTTTGCAAAAATTATTCTAGAAATATCTCAATTTTCGTTGTGAGAAAATCTGGGAATCAGTTTAACTTTATGCACACTACACAATGCTAAACTAGTTATCAAAAGTTTCATAACATATTTTTTCCAGGCACATCCTAACCAGACGATCATGTACCGTTGTGACTGGGAGGCATGTGAATATTCGTCGACGATTGTCACTGAAATAAAGAAACATCGACGAAATCATCAAATTCAAGCAAACCAGCTTCAAAAGTAAGAGAATTTGGTTCAATACAATTAAAGAACTCGCAAATACAAGCAGTTAGCCCTAAACAAATTGTGGAATAGGAAGACAGCATCATACGTGAATTTGATGATGTTTAAAAGCAAATAATTTTACTAACAGCTTGAAATTAAATTTGTTAAGTGTAAATTTGTTTTTTCCTGTTTATTGGACTTGACTATTTAAAATCATAACTTGAGTCTAACATTCGTCTTCATATTCTACAGTTTTATGGGTCCAACTGTAGATACTAAACAATAAACATACATAATAGTTCAGCAAACAGAAATACATACTTTAAGATATAACTCCTAGATAGATACTAACATAGATACTAAAATACATTACAACATAAACCTAAGTCAGAAGTTTTATGTTGTGAATCTCAGGATCTAGCATTGATCACATCGTATGCAGATCTACAGATTAATTTAATTTCTCTTTGATGTCCAGTGATGGTCACTTTTATTTAGGGATCAAGCATTGATCCTCAAATCAATTAAGTGTCCACATTGGATATTGCGGTTTAAGAATTTTTTACCCAAAAGTTCTGATTTCATGACGTAAAGTGAATATATATGATAAAAAAATTAAAATAAGATACAAATACATTTATCCAATTTACAAACATACAGTTCTGAATGTATTTATTGGGTTGGGTACTTTATTTTCCATATTTTGCCAGTCAACCATAGATAATCTTAATATTCTAGTATTATTTTGTTAAAAACGTAACATTAGAAATTATGATTGATCTAGTTTTCCTAATGCTGAGTTATGCTTATTTTTTAAACACATGAGGGTGCTGCAGAATACAGCTGCTAATTTTCAGAATGGATGAAAAATCGATTTTGTGTCAATGGTAAAATCATTTATGAAAGAAAAAACCTATTTTAAACATTTATTTTAGTTTATTTATACATCAAAACATCACATTACACCGAAAAATACCAAACATTGAAGAGTAAAATTGTGTACAAAATTATCAAAAAATGATTTTAGAAATAAAACTTAAATATATTTTCCAGAATTTAAGAGTAAAATTTCTATTTTGCAATAAACTATTGAATCTGAGAAATATCTCGAAACTTTTCTCCATGTCGGATTTGTATTGGTCCAAGCTCGGACATTCAACAAATTAGAGATCAGAGATGGAATTTAAAGAATTTGAGCCGCGGTTTAAATCTGCCAAAACCCGGTTTAAATTAAGCGCCGGCTTAAATCTTGGAAACATTTGATACAATTTTAAGTGGAACCAACCATATTTAAGCCGCGGCTTAAATTTAAACCGCCGCTCAAATTCTTTAAATTCGGCCACAGACTTTTTAAAATATAAACCCTTCAAATATTTGTCTGAATTTGTACAAATCTGTTTAGTTCAACTTAATTTAAAAGTTTGTAATCAGTCAAGAAGTGTAGGTTCTTCAGCTTAAATGCATTGCACTCAAAAGCTCCAAGCTCTGATTTGAATTTTATATAAAAAGATGAGAATTTATTTTACAAATATCTGAAAACCAAATTAGATTTCGACTGCCCTTGTCACAGTAACCTAAAACATTGTTTTTTTTTTATCATCATTTTATTTTAATAATTTTGGATTTTTAGCTTTAACATGTCTGAATTATAAAATTTCTTATTTTTTCTTGAAAAAAATGTTTTTTATTTTTGTATTGGTTTTTATCTTACCTCTGAAAGCCTTTTTAACATGAAAACTGTTCCACGATGATTCTTAATCTTCTCGAAAATCAGTTCTCCATCAACCTTCATATATTAATATATTTGTTAAACATATATAAGTATATTAATATATTTATTAAACATATATATATTTATATAAAACATAATCATAATAACTGTGTGGTGGGAAAGGTGGGGGGGGGGGGGGGGAATACGTTTTTAAGAAGCACAACCCTACCACTTGTTGCGAGAACTGGGAACTGAACACTCGCCTCAAACTTAAATTTTCTAATCCCTATATCTTTGCAACTTAACAGTGTAGACATGAATTTTCTAAATTAGAATCCTCTTAAAGGTCCCACCAGGACTTCTGAGAAACACCAGAAAAGTACGTAAGAATTCGTGTTAAATGTTCATTTCCTTTGAAAAAAAAACTATATTCATTGTCATTTTTCAAAAAATGATAATTTTTTACTTTTTTGAAATTTTTATGCTTTTTCTTACCTCATACTCAGCGTAGAGGAATTCAGCTACTACGATAAATCCAAGTCTTTCAAACGCTTTTCTCGAATAAAGTCCCGTTGCTTCCGTCTTTATCGCCTAAAAATTTTTAAACTAACTTGCCGAGTGCTTGGCATTGCCCGTTGAATTTGAAAAACTGTGAAAAAAATCGATTTGAAATTTTGAAGAAAATAATTTCGACTTTTTAGCCAACGTGAGCCCCAGGGGTACCCACCACGAGTTCCCCTCAAAAATTTAGCCAATTCGCCCAGCCGTATGGCCAGCCATATCTAACATATATATATATGAGCGAAGAGCTTTATTATATATAGATAGTTGGGATTTTTTAATACAACTTTGGATAATTAATCCAAAGCAATGTTTCAGCTGGTATTTAGAAAACATATTTTGTAGATTTTAATTATCTCTTATCAGAGGTCGGAATTTTTGTAGATATGTTATTTTGAACGCTTGATCTCAATATTCTATCTGGGACTTATAGATTTGAGGATAAATGCTTGATCCCTAAATCAAAATTATAGTGCAAGGTTAAAAGTTTGCCCATCAGGGCCGGGAATTGGAAGAGGAATTAAATCAAACCTTAGATTTGCACAAGATGGAAATCATCTTTGACACCGAAATTCGCAACACTTAAAGATTTGACTGAAGACCCAAGTAAATTTTAGTTCAGTGTTTGTCACATTTACACTTCTTACGCCCTCAGCTGAATGTTTTCGTAAGATAAAAACAACTAATAATCGATTCTGAAACTAGAGATAAAAGTTGTTATTTTCTGTTCTAAAACTAGAAAACTTTGCCTTATATCTAAGACGTGAAACAGAAACTATTTATTTTTCTTCTTCTTTTCTTTTCGTTTTTTTTCTCAGAACAACATCGTCTTTTTTGTATTTTGAAACTTGTTTCAGTCTACCGATTTCCTTCACTGTTTCTGATTCAGAAATCCACAAGTAATTTGTTCAGAAATCCAGTTTGAAAAAAATAAATTTTTTATAAATTATTCTTACAGTCCCTCCTCATTAATCCAAAATAGTTGATGATATAGATTATAAATAATCATTAGGTTCAATCAAAAAGTTATTTTGCCTTATATCCAAGACTTTGCGCTAGTTGAACGGATCGTCGGAGCAAATCTGTTCCGAGTCCGCATTTCCGGTTCAGTTTATCCGTAGCCACCATCTTGATGTCGAAGATAATGTCAGTTTCCATCTGAAAATACGAAGTTTATTGAAGTATATAAATACATATAGAATATCATGTAGTTTAAATGCCAAAACTGATCTTAAATTAACTTTAAAATGTAGACGCAATTTCAAATGACTCTCCTTTTACTAATAGTGTTATGTCCATGATTCACAACATTACTTTTAAAAGCTTTGTTAGATCAAGAATGCATGAGCTATCAATTAGGTTTTTATTTTATTTATAAATTTCAATTTTAATTGACTTGTGCATTTCTGATATAGAAAACATGATGAAATAAAAACGTACGGTTTTTTGGACAAAAGTATAATATTTTAAGGAAGATAAAAATTAAATTCTGATGTTTCTCACGTCCTAAATTACATATATTGGGAATTTATCACGATCTTGTTATTTTTAACGATGCATCCATTACAAAAAAGAAAAATATATTTTTCTTTTTTAAAAATATCTTTTTCTTTTTTAAAAATATCTTTTTCTTTTTTAGCTTCATAAAATAATTATTTTTTATGATATTTTTAAAGAATTTTATATATGATATTTGATGACATTTCTGTATAGTTAGGAAATTTAAAATTTTACGCTCTTGTATCAAAAGGGAACAGAAGCAGGGGCGTACGATGGCTTTTGTTTAGGGGGGGGCACAATTTGCGCGCTTACGCGCGCAAAAAAAATTTTTGGTCCCCCCCCTTGGCAACATTGGTTCCCCCCCCTTAAAAACCCCTTTTTTGAAAAAATATTAATACCTTTTTTAAATTTTTTTGCCCCCCCTCTCCCACCTGTACATATTTTGTTCACCATAAAAATACACCAAAAAGACTACTTTTTTGGGTGTTACTAACCTTAGAGTCTAAAAATTATTCCTTTGCTTGAAAAACTAACTTTTTGACTTTATAAATTTATCACTAAACTCCATCACAGCTAACTAAATCAATAATCACAGCATCATTAAAAATTATATTTTTATGAATAAACGAAATTTCTTCTGAAATTTTTAGATAGAATTTACTCAATCTAAATTTTAACCAAATCTTTTAAGCTACAATTTTCTGGGATTTGCTTGCACAAACATTTCAATGATTTTTTTCAGTAGAGAGCTCNGGGGGGCACGCGTAGAGGGGGGCGGGGGGGCGCGGCCCCCCCCTCGTACGCCCCTGAACAGAAGGTTCACATTCATTACGTAATTAATTTTATTACATTTTTTTTGAGAGAGTAGTGAGTTTTTTTATGTTTTTTAAAACAATATTTGTTTGGTTTTTGAAGTAATGAATTTTCTACAAGAAATGAAATGATTTATTAACAAATGAAAATTAGCTTTCTAAATATTTGAACTATGAAGATTAAAATAAAATATTTCAGTTGTCTTAATCTATTTGTTTTGAAGGGATATAATATGTCGGACTTTAAAATATGTCTCTGACTTTCTAAATATATGGATTGATTTAATGTTGTACTAGGAAGGATTTCTTAATCTTTATAAAGAGAAGAGGATTCGAGGAATATAATGAGATTCTTGGTTGAATGAGATAGAGCAGGAAAACATTAAGACTTTCACACACACACGAACTTTCTAGAATTAATTTATTGCTCGACAAAAACATAGGATAAAAGATGAGAACCTTTATCCGAATCCAGAGCAATATTTTTAACATTTTTTATTTCCAATTGAAGTGTTGCCTTTTTAAATTACAATCCATTAGCAATGTAATCGACATATTTGCCTTGTCTTTAAACGTCTGAACCGATTCGGCCCAAATATTAATTCACAATACTACAGGGTAGGTTTATGGCCAGTCGAAATTTTTAAATTTTGGAGTAAATCATCTCATTAAATTTTCTTTATTTACAAAGAAAAATGGTGGATCAGTATATTTAGTCAAAAATTATTTTTAGTAATAAGGGCGCAAACAGGTATTGAAAAATACCTGTTGAAAAACATCTCCTGCTCTCTGATGTAGATCCGCCATTATGCCCATTATATGCCGGAACTTATCCTTCCCTCTAGAAAAGTATTTTTATTCATATTTTCCAGTCAGGGGCGGATACAGGGATAAAGGGATTGTTGGGAGATTTTTCTTCAACTTCATCCTGAATTTTTAATATTTCCCGTGGAAAGAACATAAGGGATGGCTAGATATTACATAAAACTTGGTTGTTTTAATTCAAGCTTTTAAAATAAAATAAAATAAATGAAAGCAATTCAGAAAAACATTTTAAAATATCTAAAACCTCATTTACATAATGCATAGAAGTAACTTTCAGTTCTAGATTTGGTTTAAGGAGGTAGCAATTTCAGGATTACAAACATTTTCTTAAAGGATTTTTAATTTTACTCTTTGTATTGTATTGTATATACAGTTAACAGATACCTTAATAGTGTTGCATTTGATAAATTTTGTTAAGGTAACTTCAGGGGCATATACCGAAATTTGTCGAGAGGGTGGATGGGTTTCAAGGGCGTTTACAAGGGGGGGGCAGTGCCCCCCCCCAGAACTCAGAGCTATTACACTTTTAAAATCTGAAACTAAAGAGTTGAAGAACATTAAAAAAATTAGTTTGCTGTTTTTTCTGCTAGTTTTGTTTAAAGGAGAGATAAAGTAGTACTTGTAAGGTAACTGGACTGTATATGTACCTTTAAACTATCCAAGAAGCCAAATGTTTTGAATTTACAGTTAAATTTTTTTGTGCCGCTTCGCACATATTCCCCCCCCCCCCCTAGATTTATTGCTGTATACGCCCTTCAACCTTTTTTCCCACCTTGGAAATCATATTTGATACTTTTCAACGTGGGGGGGGGGGCACAGCCATTGTAAAACTCCTCCCCTTTAGTACGCCCCTGAGCTGTGCGAATTTTTGAAAATTGAAAAGCCAGGATCTGTATTTGTTGTTTTAATATCTTTAAGAAAAGGTTCAACTTATCTCCCCTAAAGGAATTGAATGTTTTATTTTTAAATAGAAAAGTTTACACTTTACCTTCAACGCCATCAGAGTATATTCATCTGCTTCAGGAATTCTAAATCAAACATATTTTAAAAGTTTATTAAATACTACAATGTTGGCTTTAAGATTTATTTAGAATTAGCTTTGCCGCAGTTTATTTGAGGGATAACTTAGACATCTTATATTATTACCAAATATAATTATATTTATTAATAATTATTAAATATAAAATTTTTTATTGTAATGATTTGTCCTGCTGTATGTAACAAACATACAAGCATTCCAACCTACATTTTCGCCGCTTATATTTACTATATATATTAGATATTTTATGATAAGGTATTAAATTGGCAATTTCGATAAAATCAAATTAAATACCTGTGTTTTCCATCAAATATATTGAGTGCTCTAGACATTGGTTCATCAGTATGGAAGTTAGCATATAGTAGATCAAGAACCTAGATATTTGTCCTCATTATAAATTAATTGATCAGGAAATTATAGTGATCTTAATTGCGAGAACTTTATTATTATTTAAATCTTCATTGGGTCTATGCAAATATACAAGAAATTGTTTACAATTATTAATCACAATTGGTTTGCAACATTTATTTATACAAAAATCGTAAATATTTAATAAATGAAACATTTTTTGGATTTTTTAATTTAAAGTTAAGTAAATTCAGTAATAGACGACATAGAGACCGATGCATTAGTATGCATACAACAAGGCAAATTAGCCAGGGATCTTTCCATGTGTTCAGCGAATGTATAAAAATTATATGATTAACCAAAAAGAGATCGTAAGTACAAAACAGTACATTTTCACTAAAAGAATTTTTATATATTTATATACTTCCGGGAGGCATCGATACAGAGCATTTATAATTAACCAAGATAGAACTGCGAGAACTAATATCAAGAAAAAGAATAATAGTTCAGATTATGAATATTTAGTTAAAAGAAAACTGGTGAGAAAATATCCGTAGATTTTTTTTACTAAAAAAAAACAGCGTTTCGGATCCGGATCCGGATCCGGTCGGATCCGTATCATTTGGTCGGATCCGGATCCGGATCAGGAAACGTTGATATGGATCCGGGTAGCGCCAAAAATTAACCAAAACCATGGAATAAATAAATCAAAATGGTTCGTAAATGTATTATTTACATGACGAAAATTTTTCAAAATTATCTTTATAATAATTTAATGTTTACATTTATATAATAGTAATGACGACATTTTTAACTTTAGGATTACATTTCGGAATATATAATAAATATAGTTTATAAATTATAACCTTGCATAACATTTAATAGGGAAAATCCGATTCACAGAATCAAAAGTTACCTCGGATCCGGATCCGTATCAGAGTCAGGATCCGGATCCATCATCATGGATGCGGATCCGCGGATCCGGATCCGCATCAAAATGATACGGATCCGAAACACTGAAAAAAAATATAAAAATAGATATTTTTTACCTCTGTGTATCGAGATTGATCTACTATTCTAAAAATTACGTCAGACAGATCCGTTGGACCAGCTACAGATAGCCTAGGCAATATTTGGTTCATTTGAACTAGCTACAGATAGCTTAGTCAATATTTGGTTCAGTTGAACCAGCTACAGATAGCCTAGTCAATAATCAGTTCAGTTAAACCAGCTACAGATAGCCTAGGCGATATTTGGTTCAGTTGAACTAGCTACAGAGAGCCTAGGCAATAATCGGTTCAGTTGAATCAACTACTAAAAGACTAGGCAATAATTGTTCTGTTGAATCAGCTGCAGATAGCCTAGACAATAATTGGTTCAGTTTAGCCAGCTACAGATAGCTCAGTCAGGAATCAGTTCAGTTAAACCAGCTACAGATAGCCTAGTAAATAATTAGTTCAGTTGAACCAGCTACAGATAGTCTAGACAATGATTAGTTCAGTTGGACCAGCTACAGATAGTCTAGACAATGATTAGTTCAGTTGGACCAGCTACAGATAGCCTAGACAATGATAAGTTCAGTTGGACCAGCTACTGATAGCCTAGACAATAATTAGATCAGTTGGACCAGCTTAAAATAGTCTAGGATATAATTAATTAAGTTAAATCGAAGCTACCAATGGCTTTGAAAATAAATATTATTATTAAGATGGATATCTTCTATTATTTATGAATTGCGTCCACTGCATTATTTAAAAAACTGTCTAGCGGATTCCCGTTATTAAAACCTGGTCGAAGTAGAATTAGACCAATTGTAAATATTCAATACTCTGTCACCGTTGACAACTTGACAATCCGTCAATCATATTTAGAAATGACTTTATAATCATTTAACTTACGTTCTTGAAGCAACAGCTCCCATGGTTGAGAGAAGAATGGATCAAGGTTACGCTCCTCCTACCACCCATCCTCTCATCCTCTATCTATACGTCCTCTATCCTCTATCTATCCGAGAGGGAAGGGAATATTATACACTTGAACTAAACAATAAATCATCTTCTGTAGAACTTATCTAACAATTAGAAACAAACTTATTCCGTTTTATTATAAATAATTCAAAAACATTACTGAGTTTATTGGCACTGTTAAGTTAAAAATGTGGATGAAAAATCTTAAAAGAGCGATGTGAAGTGTTTTCTATCAAAATGTAGACTGTATGTGCAATAGTTATTCACATATTTGAAATCTGTTGTATCAGAAAAAGTGTGATCTAAAAAAATATTTGTCAAAATTATTTTTTTGTCTCATTGTAAAAAATTTTAGGTTAGGGGAAGGTGGGCTGCACTTAGTCCTGAATTTTTCACAATCATAATTTAATATAAGCAACTTTTTCTCTCACTAGTTTCTTGATATAAGTCTAGTTTTAGGTTCTCTTCATCTTGGATAAATAAGGAATTTAATACCATTATGTCGAGAGGACTGCAGAAACCGAGGAAAGAGAACTAATGGATTTTATAAATATCAGTTTTTAAGGAATATTTGAAAATGAACAGTGTGTGGGGGGTGGGGGGTAATATGTGTTTTTCTTCTAAAAATAAGTGGTTCCCAATATACCCTTTCTGATTGATTAAGTTATAGGGTTATAAAATCCAGTTGATATATACGCCTTCGGACAGATATCAAGAATATAATCCTTCTTTTTGCATTGCTATTGTATTCTATCCATAATACAACTCTTTTTCATTTTTATTCTCTTAACAGTCATCTTAGTGCTACTTTCCCACAGTTTGGTTTGTTTTAACAATCAATGGTTTCCATGTAGAATATAGATTGTACAAAGAATATTAATATTTACAGAGCTAGCTGTAAGTAGAATATAGATTGTACAAAGAATTTTAATATTTACAGAGCAACTGTAAGTAGAATATAGATTGTACAAAGAGTATTACTATTTACAGAGCTAACTGTAAGTAGAATATGGATTGTAAATAATAGATTGTACAAAGAATATTATTATTTACAGCGCTAGCTGTAAGTAGAATATAGATTATACAAAGAGTATTAATATTTACAGAGTTAACTGTAAGTAGAATATAGATTATACAAAGAGTAATAATATTTACAGAGTTAACTGTAAGTAGAATATAGATTGTACAAAGAGTAAATATTTACAATAGAATATAGATTGTACAAAGAGTAAATATTTACAGAGTTAACTGTAAGTAGAATATAGATTATACAAAGAGTAATAATATTTACAGAGTTAACTGTAAGTAGAATATAGATTGTACAAAGAGTAAATATTTACAGTAGAATATAGATTGTGCAAAGAGTAAATATTTACAGTAGAATATAGATTGTGCAATAATGATCAAATTTTACATAATGAAAATAGCTCCTACATTCTATAAAGTTCCGATTCATCTATGTTAACTATGGTAAGACGTGTACACTGTACATGTATAGTGTACATGCTCAAACCAATTCAAACCGGAATATTTCAATATATTAACATGTGGGTATAATATAAATGCTCTTCATCATTCTTCAGAGGTGAATCTCACTAAACAAATATGAAATTCTGAAGAGTCCTTCTTTTTGAAACTGTTGGTTGTTATGTTGTTATGTTGTTATTTTGTTATGTTTTTATGTTGTTATGTTGTTATGTTGTTATGTTGTTTTCTGTTTAGATGTGACAAGTGTGAGAAGTACTATCCTCCTAAATACCTGGCTACTAGGCATATCCTGGTCCATCAAGAAGGGAAGAATTTTAAATGTAAAGTTTGTGAAAAATCTTTCAAAACTCCAGAAAATCTCAAGGTAGAAAATATACTCAATATAGCTCATACTAGCAAATTAATATTAAAGCATTCACATCAGGGTGATCTACATCATTTGTTTGGATGTGCCTGAAAATTATGTGAAAGAATCTTTGTCATTTGACTCAAAAAAATGGTCTAGCAAATATCCTGTTTTTTGTATTTTGTTCAAAAGAAAATTAACTTGCCCTGCCTTAAGTACTAATTTTCTGATTCTTTGATATTTCCATTTAATAATTCTGTCAGATCATAGTAAATAGTTTGAAAAATCAAAAGTTGACACCTTCAAAGATATAGGGATTAAAGAAATTAGATTTTGAAGAGAGTAATCAGTTTCTTTCGGTTGTAAAAGCTTTACGTAAATCCAATGTAATATAGATCACCCTGTAGTTACATTCCTCAAGATTAAACCTAGCTGTTGTACAAGATTTAATCTATAAGCAATTACATTACACTCAAGCTGAACACAATCAATAATGAAAACAGTTTATACATTTTCTTTTTTCCGATCTTGATTATTGCAAACAAGAAAAGTTCTAAAACAATTATTATTAAATTATTCTAAATGAAATACTAAAAAACGTGAGGATAGTTGAAAGCGCCGGCAATAATTTGTGAAAATTTAATATAATGAAAAATATTAATATTGTTAATAATATTAACATTGTTAATAATTGAAAATAATCAATAAATTATCAATTTTCGCATAAAAATAAGAAAAAGATAATAATATTATTAATTATGTTAAGAGTTTCTATCAAAACAAAGGACGATCGAGTCCTGAGAAAACAGTCCATTATGAATAAACGACCAACGAGCTTTCTGATCTAAGAACTTTCTTATCTTTAAATGTATTAGATCTTATAATAAGTTGCTGTTGGAGTTGCACAGAGTAATATCGGGGAGCCGATATAATAGCGTATAATCGCGTAGAGCGGGGTAAACTACTCACTTCGCTAAGCTTTAAGAGTATGATTATATATTTGTATGAGAAATACTGATGCCATAGAAACTATTCAAACTAATTATCCGTAGTTTTTAAAAAAAATATAAATTTTTTTACTCCCCCGCGATTTTACGGATTAAAATGTACATCTAACCCCATCCAACTCCACCCTCTTATCTTAACCTAACCTTTTTTAGATCTAATAGATCTTCATGTTAGAAAACACTAAGGTTCTTTTCCTTTAGGTTGGATTGGTGGGTACTGATATTGATCAATAATTATTTAGGTTTCATTCAAAGTCCGTTTCCCTAAGCTTGAGTTGATTTTTTACCATTTTTAACCATATGATTTCTATGTTTCTAGGTTCATAATCGTATCCATGGTCCTGACGATGTCAAGTATACACATTGCTGTGATCTCTGTGGGAGAAGGTTTACTCAGAAAGCAAATTTGGAATCACACATGCGGGTTCACACCGGTCTCAGGTACAAAGTGTCGGTAAGAAATATGAGACGGCTAGTAGATCGTCTTTGATATTTGAAATGAGTTTTTGCGCCAATTTACAATTAAAACTCTTGAAACATGATCACAAAATACTCCTATTCCCGGAATTTCCAAAATGTGTTCTGCCAGGCCTGTTTTGGCCTTTCAAAATTACCGGTGATATTATGAATGTTCGTTAAAGTGTTTAAAGGATACCAGTGTGAATTGGACATGACACTTTTTTTAAGTAAAGGGTGACTTGAAATTAAGACGACTGCCCCTCCAACGTTTATTGTAACTTTTTTCCTTGGTTGTTTTTAGGTCTGCGGCCTTATGCGTTAAGCTTCTTTTAGTAATAATTATTATTATTTTTGTTCCAGGCCTTTTTCCTGTGATTTTTGTGAGAAAAGTTTCAGTCAGAAAGGAAATCTAGATGAGCACAGGAGAACACATACAGGAGAGAAACCGTATGTTTGTGATATCTGTGGATCCCGTCACACGAGGAAGGGAGAACTTCTTCTCCATATCCGTTGCATTCATACACACGAGAGACCGTTCCAGTGCTCATATTGTCCCAAGAACTTCCAGCGGAGAGATCTTTTAAGGCAGGGGTTCATCTAGGATTAATCTGGCCAATCATTTTCCACTTTTCAATTGCACCGATTACTCCCAAAATTGTCCCTGAACTACACTTGGACACTTAAAATCTGCCAAAAATCTTTGTCCATAAAATCTCTCGCAAATATTATCAAAACCCATAAATTCTGTAACAAATAGTATATTAAGTCCATTGAAACTGCCACAAATCTATGTAATAAAAAAAATTTTCTGAAAATTTTTTTTCTCTTTTTTTAAACGGACCTTTCAGCTAATAGTGAATCAATTCAGCAAATCTGCTACTAAAGTATATCAGTCCATAAAATATGCAGCAAAAGTATTTAAGACTAAAATGTACCAGAAATAGTATCCTAATCTATAAAATCTGCATTAATTAGTATTAAAGGGGGTAGAGACTTAATGCGATAAAAATGCGCTTTTAATCGCTACTAATCTTACTTCTATCTGTTGCGTCTATAAGGAGAAAATTGTTAAAGACGTCTCACACCGAACAACTTAGCGGCCATACAAATTGAGAAAATTGCAACATACAACTTAGACCGTAAAAAATCAATTTAATTTCAAACAAATCATTCAGATATTACAACCTTCATCAATTATCTTTCGCCACATTTGTATATAGTTTATATTTTATAATATTTTTAAATTTATTTGTTTATTTCTCTTGTCGCTTGCGCAACTATCTAAGAATGCCGCACACCACTCA
The DNA here is from genome assembly GCF_000591075.1 of Eurytemora carolleeae. Lineage (NCBI taxonomy): Eukaryota > Metazoa > Arthropoda > Copepoda > Calanoida > Temoridae > Eurytemora > Eurytemora carolleeae. Next base: position 219,676 of record NW_019396107.1, on the reverse strand, counting down.
CAATTTTCGAAATCCGTTGAAAACGTTTTCTAAAAAAATAAAATATTATAAAATATAAACTATATACAAATGTGGCGAAAGATAATCGATGACTATAGGTTGTAATATCTAAATGATTTGTTTAAAGTTAAATTGATTTTTTACGGTCTAAGTCATATGTTGCAATTTTTTCAATTTGTATGGCCGCTAAGTTATTCGGTGTGAGACGTCTTTAACAATTTTCTCCTTATAGACGCAACATATAGAAGTAAGATTAGTAGCGATCAAAAGCGCTTTTTTATCGCATTTAGCCTATACCCCCTTTCATTTTTCGCGAACACTCCCTTTAAGGTCCATTAAACTTGCTCAAAATGTATATAAGTTCATAAAAATCAGTATGAAACATTATCCAAGTCCATTAGATCTGCCACAATATTAAAGTCCATCGAATCTGCCTCTTAAGTAAAGTCTTACATTTGTCACAAAATGTCTAGATGAACCCCAATGTCAAGAAAACATGAACGGATACACACGGATACTAGGCCATATGGATGCGAGTTCTGTGGGAAAACGTTTACTGCGCGGGATAAGATGATTGTACACAGAAGGCTTCATACAGGTGGGGTAAAAATTCATATCGTTATTTCTATACGATTCCATATGTTTCCAACGCAACTGAGCTATTTTCAAGGAGGGGGAGGGTGGGGGGAGCTTTTTTTGATTGAAAGTGTGCTGCAATGTTGTATATTTTTTTATAATTAAATTCTAGAATTTAGAATCTGTCTTAGACAAAATCATGTAAATTTCACCATTTGTCCCTGTTTATTATTAGAAATAGTTTTTAGGCTGAACCTCAACTAATATTGTTTAAAGCTGGATCTCTGGGAAGTAGAAAATGATGTCTCTTGAACAGTTTAAAGCAACTTAGCGAATTTGCAATATAGCTAAAAATATTAACCTGCTTCAAATAAAACTTGAGAGTGAGTAGCGTAAACATGGGAGCGGGATATGGGGGTCTAGCTACCCCCTTGGACAAATTCCTGTGTACGCCCCTGTTCACATGTACTTGTTGTTTAGGTGAGAGACCGTATATGTGTAACTTCTGTGGACGAGGCTTCTGTGAATCCGGAAATCTGAAGAAACATCTCCGAGTTCACGGCAAGGATATTCCTTCAGTAATCCGGCAGAATAATAAGGGGCGGGGGGCGGAGAGACAAGATTTAGGAGACCTAGACAAGGCAGTTATTCAGGGCGGGGGTGTAAACATCCAACCAACAGGGCCAGGGCGGATGTTAGAGGCGGAGCCGAAGGAAGAGGAGGAGGGAGGGAATGTTAGTTACGAGGAACAGGTATAGAGTATTACATAAGATTTAATTAACTAAGGTACTTAACAAATTGTCGATAACTCTAATTTTCTAATCTTTTTTATTTCCAACCTGTGTAATAGACCATTGATATCTCAAACTATAAATTTTGCTTGGCCAAAAAGTTGAAGCATAAAACATCATAGGTTTGCGAAGTTAAAGGGGTATAAAGTTATAGTTTTAGGCAAATATTAAGTTCCTTTTTTGCCCCAGGAAAGTAATTCTGGGGAATGTGTATACCAAAAATTAATTTAAATCAATTCATATTAAGTACATTAAAAGAGTGACTTGATCCATTTACAAGGGTACCAGGCATAATTAGCTCAGTAACAACGAAGAAAATATCATAGAGTTTATTATGAAAAGTATTGAATACCCACAATTTCCTACATAGCCACTTTCACAGTAAAACACGATAGGAAATAATCAATTTTAAGGGATTAGAATATATATTTCTTTCACTTTGTTATCGGTCAAAGGTTTTATAGTTATTGTGAATCAGACATGCCACTCTATAAATGGAAGTTCACTTGAAATAACGTCTACATTATTAAGGTGAAGGTAGAGGAGGAGTATAGAAGAAGAAGTACTGTAGATGATCAGGAGAATAGAAGCCAAACTCCTGCTTACCCCCAGACCCCTCAACTCAGGGCAGATACCCCTCAAACCCCCCTTACCCCGCATACCCCTCAAGCTCCTGACTTCAATCTCGTGAGCTCTGCTCAACGAGCTGCTGAACAGCAGGGATACAGTCTAGTCACATCTCATCCACAGCTCCAGCAGCTGCAGCAGCAACCATATCCACAGTTTGTTTCTCATCCTCTACTCCACCAGATACAATCCAACTGGTCAGCCATGTATTCTCATATACAGCACCCTCCCCAGTAGTTTCTCATCCTTTACTCCACCAGATACAATCCAACTGGTCAGCCATGTATTCTCATATACAGCACCCTCCCCAGTAGTTTCTCATCCTTTACTCCACCAGACACAATCCAACTGGTCAGCCTTGTATTCTCATATACAGCACCCTCCCCAGTAGTTTCTCATCCTCTACTCCACCAGATTCAATCCAACTGGTCAGCTATGTATTCTCATATAAAGCACCATCACCAGTAGTTTCTCATCCTCTACTCCACCAGATACAATCCAACTGGTCAACCATGTATTCTCATATATAGCACCCTGCCCTGTAGTTTCTTATCCTCTACCCCACCAGATTCAATCCAACTGGTCAGCCTTGTATTCTCATATACAGCACCCTCACCAGTAGTTTCTCATCCTCGAATCCACCAGATTCAATCCAACTGGTCAGCCTTGTATTCTCATATACAGCACCCTCCCCAGTAGTTTCTCATCCTCGAATCCACCAGATTCAATCCAACTGTTCAGCCTTGTATTCTCATATACAGCACCCTCCCCAGTAGTTTCTCATCCTCTAATCCACCAGATTCAATCCAACTGGTCAGCCATCTATTCTCATAAACAGCACCCTCACCAGTAACATCACAGATAGATAGAAAACTTGTTTGAGAATCTGTTTTTAAATACAAAAAATCATTACGTCATCAATCAAACTAACCTTATAATTTAAAGACCCGTTCTACGTATTTCACCTTATTTTATAATTATGTAAAGTTTAAAATTCAAAGTTATTAATAGGCTTATTATTTCCCGGGAATTCGAGCTTTTATAGTCGCTGCTGAATGTGCCAGATTTCTTTATTTGTTTTAATTTTGGGATCTCGACATTTAACTCTGATCATATTTTCATATATTTAACCAAACCTTTTTTTACGGAATATTTGTTGAGCTTTTGATTTTCAATTAAATGTTACAAATTTCACTGTAAAATAATATTTCTTGTCTGATTTTTTTGATTGTCAACTGTGATTGAGTGATTAAAAATTAATAAATATATAAACTAATGTTAAACTCCGTAAAAAAAAATAAGAAAATGGTAAGGGAACCAAGGATGAAAATGGTAAAGATTAACCTAGGGTGTAAATGGTAAAGGGAACCATGGATAGAAATAGTAAAGATTAACCAAGATGGAAATGTTAAGGGTAACCAAGGATGGAAATGGTAAAGGGAACCAAGATAGAAATGTTAAGGGGAACCAAAAATTGAAATGGTAAGGGAACCAAGGATGAAAATGGTAAAGATTAACCTAGGGTGTAAATGGTGAAGGGAACCATGGATGTAAATAGTAAATGGTACTAGTAAAAACTAGTATATATTTTTACGGTAAAGTTGCACATCGTCTACACACGCAATATTCCCTCTAGTAAACTTTTTCCGATCTTATGCAATTTATATCGAAACTACGACTCCTACGACGGTTGTTTTATTTTCTGTTGTTTGATGGTTATTGGTTAGATTAGGCTTAGACAATATCTGGGCCGAGTGCTACAGTTAGGGGGCCTAGTATAGCGGATGTTGTGTAGGTCCGAAGTGGAGTATAGCGGATATGCGTAGGTCGAAAGCTACACCTTCAATTTTTAATTTCAGAATCTTGAAGACGACTTTTAAACTAGCCGCATTTGATTAACTTTATCTTTGACCAATCACATCTTTTGAATTGTTAAGCACCAACCTGTTCGACCAATCAGCTTCCAGGAATACACCCAATTCCGTTAAACCAATCACTATCCACTATTTGCCAGATTTTCTCAAGAAATGTTGGGCGCGGATAAATTCAAATTTTAAATTTAAGATTTGTCGCAATTTTGTAATTTAACATGCTTGTGATAATGCAGTACTGCAGTCAAATGAATTATTGTTCAAAATTGTGTGATGCTTTGCACATTGTATATTCCTATAAAATATTTATTAATTTCGTTTCAGAAAAGATATGAAAATATTCACTTGAGTGTTAAATATGTCGGAGAGTCATTTGGAAGGTAAGCTTATTATTGAATATTTATTAATAACTACCAAATTTAGTGTTATTTATTATGAAAACATTCAATTACTGGTAGTTTCCTAGTGAAGGATCTATGAACCTCCCTTCCTGATCATCACGGTTTAAATTTTTCCTGGGATGTGGCCGCAGCGCCCGGCCCCCTAGCCTTTATAAAACAAATTATCCAAAATTCTCTCTAGGCCTGAGCCTAATCGCTTGTTTACTTTCTTCAAGGTTGCATGCACATTTGTACACAACACCCAGGTTGATTCCGTCTTAGTATGCGATTTTTAAACATCCCCTTTCATCTAACGTGTACATTTGATTTCAAGCATTTTCAGCATCTTTATAAGAATTTTGTTATTACCTTAGGGCGGTAATTTCCTATTATACGAATTTTGGACTCCCCTCCCCCCCCCCCTCCCCCTCCTATTAATTTTGTACATCGATCTCATATAAATTTAATTGGTGATATGTAACCGCAGCGTCGGCCCCCTAGCCGTAGCGCTTGCCCCCTTAGCCTGTCCTAGCCGCAGCGCTCGGCCCCCTATCCTTTCCTAGCCGAAGCGCTCAGCCCAGAAAAAGTCTTAACCTAACTTAACCCTAAAAAAAGAATAAATAATAGTTTTGCTGTAAAGTAAGTGGTCGTGTACAAAATTGAAAGGAGTGGGGAGGGGGGCGTCCATAAATGGCATACTATGACGGACCCCCTCAGGGCTAGGTTAGTTAAGATTTAGTCAATTTACAGGCTAAACGCTGCAGCCAACCGCGGCTAGGATAGACCAGGGGGCGCTGTGGTCATAAATCTAACTATGTCAGGTTTTAAAATGTACGATGTATGTACAAAACTGGGGAATTGGGTATAAATAATTACCGGGGTTGGAATGCCATCGAACAATACCCCCCTTCACCCTCGATAAATGCCCTTTTTATACACTAAATAAATTGTAAATTAATATCTCTTCGGTTTGGTTTCAATTATATAGCAATCTTGTAGTCTTTAAACGATTTATTCAGACCAAATGATCAGGGAGAAATGGCCGAAAAATTAAGCAGTAATATAGCTGGCCTATATATGAAAATATCTTAAATGTTAAAATCTTGTAAATGAGCCAGTTGTACCAAAATGGTTCCAAGTAGTTGAGTCGCACAACTTTGATATTTTTCAGAGCCCCCTGACAACATAGAACCCCTAGTCTATTGAAAACAATATCTTAGACTCCGTTATTTAATCTGTTGAGAACTCTCATTGTAAAATTTCTAAGACAGAATGTTTTGTTTTAGATCACGAGGTTCAACTTTGCCTGATTGGAGAAGAATTGAGGAGAGATGCTTCCATTGTGAAAACATGTCAATCGTTTCAAAGACCAGTTCACTACTCAACGTAGGGTTTACAACCTGTTTATTGTAATTTAAATTCTTATCTTAATGTTATTGTTATTGAGGGGTAAATATTTTGTTAAAATAATGTGTTTCTTCCTCCCCAGTCTCCGTCCCTCTTCAATTTTTTTCTTCTAGAATTTGCCAGTTCATGTTGTGTTTTGATTTTTCCCAAAAAATGTTGTAGTTTATTTGTCCCAAAAAGGGGGGGGGGTAAATCTTTAAAATATATTTATCCCTTAATTGTACAAAATTGGAACACAAGAAATGGGACACCTTTTGTATGGAGTATTTCTTGGCTTGAAATTTGACAATTTTCTTCATTTTTTACCAATAGATCACCCTAATCCAAAGGTATTTTGCCAGTTTCTTCTTTAATACTAAAGCTTAAATTGAGTGCTTAACAGTTCTAAATTAACATGTTTACAAACAAGGAACAAACAAGTTAATGTCTGTAAGTCATGTAAAATCAATTAGGTCTAGGGGTTGTAAACACTCTAAACTCGACCCGGTCTTGAATTTGATGCAACTTTTTATAAAAGTTTGGATCAATTTTGTATTTATTCAATTAAACTCTGTATGGTTCCAGAATGGATCGAATTGGGTAGATTTATTCAATTATATTCTGTATTGTTCAGGGATGGATCGGATTTGGTAGATTTATTAAATTATATTCTGTATTGTTCAGGGATGGATCAGATTGGGTATATTTATTCAATTATATTCTGTATTGTTCAGGGATGGATCGGATTGGGTATATTTATTCAATTATATTCTGTATTGTTCAGGGATGGATCGGATTGGGTAGATTTATTCAATTATATTCTGTATTGTTCAGGGATGGATCGGATTGGGTAGATGAAGATAATGTTATCACCGTATTTGTTGTTTCTTCCTTTAGGGGGGAAATATTCGAGAGATTGCAGGTAACGCACATAATTTAAAAAAAAATTAATAACTTTTTATCAAATTTGAATTTATCCCCCTCTCAAAAATCGGTAACTTCTACTTTGAAGAGTTTTATCACTTAATTTGAACATGAAAGGGAAAAAATTATATGTTGATAAAAATAGTCAGACAATGTATAAAGTATTCAAACTTTTGTGCATGTATTTCCTTCAATTTTAAATTTTATGTGCTCTAAAAACCCCAAAAGTCTTAGACCCCCTGATTTAAAGCATTTTGGACCTCGCCACGAGTCGATATTTGTAAAATTGTCTTGTTTGAAAAGACACCTTTTTGTATCTTTAAATATATTTAGAATGAGAAGAGACATATTTTGGGAATACCTGCATTAAAAGATCTGGCCAACTCGGGCCATCCAATCCTGGTGAATATCTTACCACTCTTATGCAAACAATTTCCTGATTGCTTTTGATAAAGTAATTAAAAATGTTATAGATTTTCCTGTGTTATTGATAATTTTTTTTAAGCTGATAAAAACTACGTTTATCAGGGATCATTTTTATTACCCATAGCTGCCGTGAACAACCGCCCCTAATAAATAAATAAATAATCTGTTTTGCAATTCATTGGGTTTTATATATATGAAAAGAATGAGCTATTTCGGAAATCTTCATAATTGGTCATTGGAAAAAGTATTTCTGGTTGTTTTCTGTTTTCTTAAACTTTCAAACCAAATTTAAATATTCAACTTTTGTATTTTGTAAAAATGTTCTTCATAACTTGTTGATTTATAATTTACTGTTTGTTTAGGTTAAGAATAAACCAGTTTATTGCCTTGCACTCTTAGGATGTCGTATTATATTTAGTGGATACAGGTATAAAGTATATATATATCAGAGCTAGGAAATATAACTAGATAGATGCATCTGAAAGTTATTTTTGTGATTAACAATTGCTGGAGATAAATAATAGGCAGAAAGGCTTTTTGAGTGTTAAGTTTGTTAATGAAGTAAATTTTCAAGACCAGCTTATTTTTTTATTTACCTTTTTTGTGGAATGGCATGGTTTAGCTTTAAACATGTTGTTTTTAGGCATAAATCTGACCTAGATCGGTTGCTCAAGCTAGTTCATACTATGGGAGGAAGCGTGATAAGAGATGTTGGAAGGAAGGTGACCCATGTAGTTGCTAAAGCTAGTATGGGAGATAAATACAACTACGCCACCACCTTCTCCCTTCCGGTCATTACAGAAGACTGGCTTCAAACCGCCTGGGACAACAGGGAGAACCTCGGCTTCTCCGCCAATACTAAAGAAATGCACGAAAAATACAAACTTCCGCCTTTTGCCGGAAATGTCGTCTGTTTCTACGGATTTGACCAGGGGGAGGTTGAACACATGACCGAAATCCTGGTAGCTAACGGCGGACGGGTGGCGGAAGGCGGTGTTAGAGGTTGTGAGGCAGTTACTACAACACACATGGTAGTTGATGAAAACAATGTTGATCAGCTGCCGACTGATATTAAGATATCTGACCGATGTTGTGTAGTTCGAGGAGAATGGTTCTGGAACTCTATACAGATCCAGGCAGCTGCAGACGTATCCTCGTATATGTGGAGAGCAACAGGAGTCTTGTCTCCAAGCAACCGGAGTCTATTCTCTCCTCCCACCCCGTCCTCCGTTGGTGCTAGCAGGAAGCGGAAAAGGTTAAGGAGGGCGGAGGTTATTAACGCCCTGGCAACTGATTCTCCGGCACATAAGCGGCGGAGTTCTATATCGGAGCTGGGTCTACTCTCTATGTCAGGAAGTTTCCTAGATTCTACGGATAGAAATCTACTGAGCCCTGAACCTGAACGTGGAGCTGTACTCTCATCGTGAGTTGCCTCTTTATTATTTATTTAAAGAGTTACCCACAAAAGATGAGACTTGTCTGTTAATTATGACGATAGTAATTTAATGGTCGATTAATTGATGAAATAACAAGATATATAAAAAAAAGATGTTAGTTTTAACCATGATAAGTTTTTTAATGTCGTCTCAAGTCTCATTCATTGTGGGTTTACCCTGTCTGTCATGCAGCTTTAACATGCAGGTTAGTTTTTTACTAAAATCTAGTGAAATATGCTTTGTATAGTGTTGAACGAGAAGGAGGTGAACCTGAAGCTGTTATCTCTATCCCTGTATTCAACCTAAAAACTGCAACTCCTCGCCAGCAGGTCTTCCACGAGCTGGTCACAACAGAATCAAACTATGTAGGAATCCTGGACTGCGTCACTAAGATTTCAGAGGTTAGTCTCACCTATAAATCAGCTCGTGTTAGATACACATACTTTTTTTTTATTGATTTATTGATATATATCCCTAAAAATGGCCATTTTGGGAGGTTTTTCAAATTTTTTTATCTACTTCTTATTACAAATTATAAGAAATGATTACAAATATATATATATACAGTGTACACTTGTTAAATCTTTCTCGGACAATATTTTTAAGTTCTTTTCCGGATTGTCCTGTTTCCTTTTCCGGAATATTTGAAATATTAGATTTAAAAAAGAAACCAACCTTCTAGAATGTTATCATTATTCTAATTTGTGTCTTCTAACATCTTGTGTTCCCAGGAAGCCGAAGATCCATGCCAGCAAGGAGGTGCTTTGCTGGACCAGCAGGAGATGAAGATTATATTCGGGAACCTGCCGCCCATCAGGAAGGTGCACACTGACATGTTGAAGAGGTTGAAGGAGCTCGAGGCTAACTGGTCGGAGGAGGCTTGTATTGGAACAATTATATTAGGTACAGATTATTAATAAACTTTAAAACAAACNGAATTTTGGTTAGAATTTTGATCTTGTTCTTTTTCTTGATCATTGGTTGATTTCGATAAGCTTCATACGGAGTTCATCCCCCTCCCTTCTCCTTGAGATTCCGATTTCGATTTCGATGTTTTGGTTTTGGTTTCGATTCTTATTTTGATTTGTATACAGATTGTGCTGGCGATCTCCTGAAAGCGTATCCTCCTTTTGTCAATTTCTTTGAGCGAACAAAGGAACAGATCCAAGATTGTGACAGAAGGAATCCCAGGTTCCATGCTTTCCTCAAGAAGTGTGAGAGAAGGATCGAATGCTCTAGACAAACTCTTACAGGTATAACACTATACAGGTTTCAACAAAATAGTTGGTTATAAGGGACTGTAGACGTAATTTCAAGCGTCTACATTTTTTTTTGCGTGGCATATCCGATTCACAACGATACTCATTAAAGCGTTGTCTGATCCAATGAAAGAGATATTCATATTTTCTTTAAAATTATAAACTTATACCTTCGACTTCAAACATGATTATTTATTTCTCGATTTTTAATGTGACGTGTCAGATTCACACCAGGAACAACAAAGATTTGTCTTAATAAGAATAAATAAGATATTTTTGTTTTCTCTTTGAAAAACTTGCGGATTTATGCCACATGGGGTTAATTGTCAGAATTAAACACTAAACAGTATAAAAAACCTTTTTTGAAAGGGAAAATACTATTCTCAACTCACATCAAAATATTAAATTAGGAATAGTCCCGTTACTTCAGATAAAGTTCTAAAGAACTAAATAAATGTATTTTCTAACATTTAGAACTAATGATTCGGCCAGTTCAACGTCTACCGTCGATGTCTCTTCTTCTGAATGATCTTCTCAAACATACAAAGTAAGTTAAGCTTGAAACAAACCAGGTAAATAAGATTATATCGCCCAGCCCTCACAAGAGCATGTTATACGAATATTTTGAAGAATTTAATGATCTTCGATGCCCTGCGCAAAAAATTTAAATGATAAGTTTTTTTCATCCTTCTTAGTACTTTTTGACCAAAACTAATTTTCCCCTGTAATCATTAATTTTTCCAGTCAGCGAATAAAACCAAACCATAAAACAAATCCAACACATTCGGGGCCCCCTCCTTCCGCACCGCCCATCCTTTTCTAGTTATACTATTCTGGGTTGAGTTAAGTTAAGAAATATAGTGTCACAGGAGGTTGCTCTTTTTAAGCAACGGTAGTGTTTGTAAAGACTTTAACAAAAAAAAATTTCGAAACATTTTATTTCTTTTACACTTTGTACCCTGGGGGAAGATGTTTTTAATGAACGAAGTAAAAGAATCGTTAACGGTACATTGAAGAAGAAATTACCAATATATTTATTAAGGCGGGGTGGAGAGCACCGTGATATAGAGCTACTGGAGCAGGCCATTGCCAAGGTGAAGAACGTGATGACCCACCTCAACGAGGAGAAGAGAAGAACGGAGGGACAAATTCATATTTTCGATATTTACTCCGAGATAGATAATTGTCCTGCTAGCGTCGTTTCTTCACACAGAAGGTAAACTTTGCGAAATCCTAGCTAGAACCCCACATTTATCAATATTGCATATTCAACAATACATTACACAATTTAACTGTTGAGCTTCTTTGGTCCAGATTACATTCATTACATTTAAACTATGCACTATTACTTGGAAGTGCTCAGAATTCACAAACAAAACTATGTAAACGAACAAAATCATTCAAGAAGCAAGATCTGTCTGTTAGTGACGCATTTAAAAATCTTTCCTGGATTTATCTTAAAAGAAAAAAAGCCAAACAAGGAATCGGAATGGTTATTCTTAAAAAAAGCTTACCCAAGTTTTTGCGGTCTTTCATTATCAGAGAGCAATATTTTTGTGGTTTGGTTGGACTACAAATAAGGGTTAGTGCTCCTGAAGGGATTAATAATACAATATTACCGCCGACCTATTTCCAGTTTTATCTAATCCTGTCTAGTTCATGAATTCCGACCTCAAGTTAAAAATATTTTTAGTTTTGTCTGCCGGGCGGAATGTTTTGAGGTTGCCGCAGCAGATGTTTTGTGCGGGAAAGGTTACGAGCTGACCCTCTTCCTGTTCACAGATATTCTTCTAATAGCGAAGAAGAAGACAGGCAAGATTGGAGGGATGCTCAGATCTCCTAGTACTACTAGTATTGCTAGTGGACAGATTAATATGCAAACAAAGGTAATTTTATCTAAAACTACCCAAAATTCATCTTAGGATATAGTGGTGTGGATATAGGAGTAAAAGCTCACCTATGGAAAATTGCCTCCTCTTAAAGCATGGGGGGGGGGCTACGAAAAATGGATAGAAAATTTGAGTTGGCTCATCACAAGTTAAATCCCGGGGGGGGGGGGTTACATAAAATTGTAGGCGGGGGCACCTTTTTTTGAAACCTTACTTAAAAAAGCTAGTAGCGAAGAATAAACTCCATACCAACCAACTTTTAAAAAATATTTTTGATTCTATAGTATTTCTGAATTTTTGATTCTATAGTATTTCTGAAATGTGATAACCAAAAATAAAAAAAATGACTCATTTATTTATAATAGTAATCCGATTTTTTTGCCTTTTGAATAAGTTCATCAAACCATATTAATTAAATCTTTTTATCTAATCTCTATTTAAAAAAAATATTTTTCTTCTTTCTAGGCCCTGAAGTTTGTCACCCTGATTCATTTGTCCGCTGTGCGTCGTCTTGTCGATATATTAGACACTGCAGACACAGAGAGCGGTGTCATCGCATTTGTTTGCCGGCAAACTGAAGATCTCAGAGAGAGATGTTATACATTCCAGCTTCTTACAGAAACAAACGTGAGTTATTTTTTTAGTTATGTAAAAAAAATCATTCTCAAGGATATGTGCTTGATTTTTGGGAGGAAAGGGTTGAAAACTAAATACTTAAATTAATAATTAAATTAAGATTTTTCATTTTATTTTCACTGGAAATAAACCCAAATACAAATTGAGACTACCGCAATAGAGTTTTCTAAAATATTCACGAATGAATTTATCGTAACGATATGAAATCATCCTAACTGCTTTGCAATTAATTTTTAGTTGTTTAGTCTCTTGTGTATTGAGACTGATGAAAATAATAATGTCACTTGAAAAAACAGTAATTTGAAGACAATACTAAAACACTAATATTCTTGACTCAATGTATAATAATTATGCTTTTTTGTTTGAACAATGGACAGGAATGTGGATATATCCGGTTAGAACAGAATATATTTTATATTGATAATTAACCTTATTTATTCCAAACTTAATGCTACAATAATATAATGAAAAATGTTGTTGAAATCTTTTCGTTAGGTTCAAGCAAGAAGATGGAGGATAGAATTTGAATACATTTTATTTAACGTCTTGGGACAGCTTTCTTTTATTAAGTATGATGGTGAGGAGCATCAGCTCCTTTTTCATTAAATGATGGGTTGTAATATTAATATTAAAAACAACGCCATTAATTAAACAATGAATGCACAAGCCCGGTTCTCCTGCACTGCTCAGGAATATCAGGCCTTTGTTAATAGATTTTCATTTTTTAAATTCAGTTCTTGAGCTGTCCTAATACGTCACAATAAAATGTTAAGAGACCCTATCTTTTTTCTTATTTTTTTACAGTTCAAGTATTTTTCGTGATTACTTTCTTTTAATTTTTTTTTTAAATTTGTAATAATCATTTCTTTAGGAAGAGAAAGTTGCTTTTCTCAGGACCATATGTCGACATGTCGCCAACACGCTGTGTCGACCTGACTCGGAGAGTTTGCTTGTTCGACTTGAACCCCGCGACATGTCTCTCGAAGCTTCTGATCTAAATGTTTCAACTCTCTCCCGAACCTTTTCTTCCCTTTACAAAACTAAACAGAAGGTGAGTTGACTGTTATTTTTATTTTTTAAATTATCATATTATTCTGCTAAGAATTTTATATCTTTCAGGTTTCATCAAGGCAGATTCCCAAATTTTTTAATTTTTAATTAGCATTGCTTTGAGACAAAAAAAAAAACTTTAATTTTGACCTTCCCTTTGATAGTGCAAGATGCCAACTAAATTTAGGTCCCATCGGTTCAGCCGTTTGGATGTTTATTGGAACAGACAAGACTAAAAATGTGAAGAGGATTTTCAGTAATAGCCAGAAAACTGGAAGGATTTTTGTCTTTATTTAATTTTAATTTTATGTCGAAAATGTACCCTTCAAGGAATATATCGGTTTTAACAATTACAAAGGAACGAAAACGGGAATCAATATTGTACTTGCCACAGAGTGTTAATCTGTTTTCACTCTATTTGAGCTTTATAGGGGTAAACATAATGTCGTGAAAAATTTTATGGAAGAAAATAAAAAAAGTTAAGTTTTGTATTCACAAAAATAATATTTTTGTAAAATGTTCCAAGTTAAGAAGAATGATATTTTCTAGGTTGGTCGCGCCTTCTCGTTTAACCGAACCCCTGGAAAACTGAAGAGAGCCGTGTCTACAATGATATCTCCGATCACGAGCTCGTCCACCTTACGGACCGACGGGTTCAGCAGGACCCTCGGCAGGAACCAGAAAACTCCCTCGGATAGCCTCAGGGAGCTCAAGCTTGAGGTAGGATACAGAATATATATTTATGAGTAGAACCACAGCTACAGCAACAACAATCCCTCCCTGGTCATTTAGTCCCCAGTCCCTGGCCGTTAAGTCCTCTACCCCCTGGCAATATAGTCCTCCTGAAGCGGCCATAAAGTCACCCATAGCCATGGCCATATAGCCGCCCCCCCCCCCCACACACACACGCTGGCAAACTACTCAAAATGCTTAGCTGTGGTTCTGATCTGAAAGTAGACTGTAGATTATACAATTATTATTATTAGTATACTTAGTTAGTTCCTCTTGTAGTTTTTCTAGTACTCTTTTATAATGAAATATTTTATCTATAATCATTCTTCTTTCACTTTGGGGTCTTTAATGCTAAATTTGTTGGGTGTTATATTTCAGATTGGTAGCATGTTTCAGTTTGTAAAGATAATCAAAACGTTTGTAAAGGGTTCTTTTATTTACACATTTTTGTAAAGAAGTCTCACATGAAAATTATGCTTCAAATTATTTAGAAATTATTTTCGTGAAATTTCGATGAGCCTATCATGTTTTTATCATCAAAATGTTAGATTAATCTTAAATTTTCTATAAAAAAATGTGTCGCAAATGAGAAAGAAATTCTTGTAAAATTCTTTGAAACCCTTAAATCTAAAAATCGTGCCTAGGGGGTTACTTTCACCTTACATGGGCGTATACAGAAATAATTCTAGGGGGGGGGGGGCAAAATTTGAACTGTAAATTCAAAACATTTCGCTTCTTGGATATCAGACATAAGTTTAAGATACTTAAAGGTACACATACAGTCCAAGTACCTTGCATGTACTAAACTTTATCTCTCCTTCAAACAAAACTGGCAGAAAAAAAAACATTGTTTCTAAAATATCGACTTTATGCTGTTATGTTAGTAATAATTAGTATTTAAACTAGAGATAGTAAAAGACATTTTTGAAAATGAAAAACAGTACTTGAACTCAAATTCTATGAGATGAAAAAAGGACAAAGGTCCAGAAAATAATTATGACTTAAAAAAGTTTCGGTTTTGAAAAAAAGTAGGAGTACACTTGTAATCTATGTCATAAAGCTCTTTGTTCATTAATATGTTTGCGGTGGCTGGCCAAACGGCTGAATCAAATGGAATGAATTTCAGTAAGGAAACTCATGGGTACCCTTGGGGGGATGACGTAAGCTTAATAAATTAGATTAGTTTTAATTCGATTTTTAAAATTCCACGGGCAACGCCTGGCACTTCAGCTAGTTTTTAATAAAAAGAAAGGTTACAAAAAAGCGGTGGAATGAATAAAGCAAATTAAATCCAAATAAAAAAATAGTCTTTTACTACCTCCAAACTCAAGCCAAACTAAACATTAGGATGAATGTGCATTCTAAGTAGATTTTTCTTTTGAACTTCTGTCATGGTGGCTCTGGTCCACTAATACAATCTTCTTAGTGCACTAAATGAACAGTAAACTATTTTTTATGTTCTTCACTCTTGAGTTTAAGATTTGAAAAGTGTGAAAGCTCTGAATTCTAGGGGGTGCGTAGGCACCTCCTTTACAGGTCTATGGGGGTGGCACTGACCCCTTCCCCCCCCCCCCTATACGCCCTTGTCGCCATATTAGTCTAAATTGGTTTTATCAAAGATAAGATATTGCGTAATTTTAACATTGGAAGAAGCAAAAACGTTATATTTTCTCTTTGGTGGACTGGTGGAAGGAAGAAAGCGGTGATGATGAGAAGAGGATCGTTGAGCAAACCGGGGCCGCCGACGTTCTATGCACGGTCGATTACCCCAATACCAGCGGTGACAGTTTGTGTGTCGGCGACAACCTCGACCCCTCAGTTGTAGAATCATCGAATGAAATAGAAATGCGGGAATGTAGCGACCTATCCAATGACAATGAAATGCGGGAATGTAATGATGAGTTGGTAAGAACCTGCATGCTATATTATTTCAGGGTGATGGTAGACCAACTAATCTAAAGCATGCTACTGAAGACCTCATCAATGTATTCTACTGTAAACTTAATTTAAGATCAGCCCAAGCATGATGTAAATTAGTGCATGAAACTATTAAGGAAAAAAAACATTCAGTTTACAAAGTCAGTCCAAAGATGCATGAAACCAATGTTACTATTTATTTTTATGCCATATTATATATTTGATAATTTTTTATTTTACTTTTGATTAAACAAGATTTTTTTATTAGATAGAATTTATCGCACATTTTGATTACGACCGATTTTGAGTCTCAGAATTTTTTTTTTTTGAAAAATCTTTAAATCCTATAAAGGACTTAAAATTCAAATATGTCTGTTTTTATCCTACTTTTAGTCAATATTGAAGCAAGATTGGTCAGTTTTATATTCGTTAAAAATCAATTTATCGTTTGTTTGAAATCATGCGTTCTCTTTAACAAGGAGCTAGATGTGTTGTACATGTGATATACTGATAAGATTAAAATATATCCCTTGTATTCCCAGAGTGTACTGAGTACGCCGGGTGGGAAAGGAACCCCTCGCTCCCGAACCCGTCTCCAGTCTTGTGTAAATCTCGGAGATTCTCCTCGAACCTTTCAATCCGGGTTCAGTAAACCCAAGAGGTTGGATCTAGAGTCTCCGCCCAGGGGTGGAGAGGAGAATAAGGATCCAGAGTTTAGGACTCCAAACCTTTGCTCCAGGCCTAGTTTCAGGTAGAATCTTCTTCATACAATTCGTCTATTATTACAGAGGGTGTCCCAATAAACATGGGAATTGAGAGACTACTAAAAAGTTATTTCTGATATTTAATGCATGGCAAAGACCAGGCGTTTTCGTATTATGTTTAAGCTGAAGTACTGCAGTAATTGTGACCATGAAAAAATTCTGCATGGATTGAAGACGATACAAAAGTCGTCAATGTTGAATGTTACATTGTTTATTGGGACACCCTGTATAAATACGTGTATTCCTAAACTACAGTGGAACCCGGAAAACTGTAGAACTCAATATATGATTTTAAATAGTCATATAAACATAAAACACAGTAATTGTGCTGTGTACAAACCTATTTCAAAAATATTTTGATTTTTAAGCATCTTGTAAAACTAATGCCTTATAACAACATCAAATACGCAGAAGATTGCATATTTGTCGTCTTCTTATTCACAGTAAATTGGTCCAACTGTATTACTTGCGATACTTCACCACCATCTTACAATTAAAGTTTTGAATATTTATGGTATGACCATTTTTTCTTAGAAAATCACGTGGTGGTTTTGACGATTTATTAACAATTAAGTTGTTCTACTTGACAACATTTTCAAAATAATGTAATTTACGAGGGTATGATGGTCGACATAAAAGGCAATACGGATAATTAAGTCATATCGAGTAAAAGAAGTATCTATAATTGCATAAGCCTAAGAAACCAATAAATCATAATTTTAGGTGAACCCCCATTGAAAGAGGATGTACCCAAAGCACAACGATACCCTGTAAAGTTTGACTTTAGAAATAAAGAAAATAACCTCGTTTTTCCATCTTAAAATCTCTAATTGTATATTCTCGGTAAAAGCGACTTGCAAGGTACTATTGTGAAACGGGCTGCCGGGCATACTATTCTATAAATGGAGGGTCACTTGAAACTTGATAAGGAGGAAATTAATCTAGCAAAAATAGGTTTATAATATTTTAATAATTAATAAATATTTTTTTCAGAGATAAGTTTCGTCCACGGTCTGGAACCTTTGCTTCGTTCAATCGTAAATCATCAATTAATCAGTAAAGCGTGTACAATATGTACACCGCGGGCAGTACAGTATATACTGTACATAATAAGATTAAATGTAAACAATGTTTCCGCCTTTAGCTATTAATTATCACCTAAAGAAAATTTGAATCTGGAACCGAACAGATAAAAACTTAAATCTTCCAAAGAATTTCAATTTACAGGGTTTTAATATTTTTTTAGCGTAGAGCACATCGGACATTTTGAACTTTAATTTTTTTTATTGATAAATCTGACTTTAAAAAGCCATAATAATTTGAATATAAAAGAGACAAATTATTCTGGATTAATTAATCATGATTCAATCAATTGCTCAGTATAGTTTTGAATGCATAAAACCTTGGTACATTATATTTTTAAATGTAAACGGTTAAGATATATTTTGCTCCATTTTTTCTGTCTTAATAAGTTAATTTGATGTTCACCATCATGCTCCATTCTTTTTCATATATTTTATTTATTAATAAATAAACTACGGAGCATAAATATCTTGTTCCAAGGCTATTCCAGTTTAATGTAATGTGACACGTGTACCCCTGTAGTATTTTTATTAAAAGACAACGACACAACTTATTATAATTCTGCTCAATTAACCTGTTAAAAGACAATCCAACATTATCATTTGCTCAGTAACTTTTTAAATAGTTTTTAACAGTGAGCCTAGAAACACTTTATACTAAGAATTAAGTAACAATATTTTTTAAAAAAATGAAAAGCCTACTAAATTTGAATTGTGTATTCAAACGTTTATTTGTTTCTGGGACACCCTGTATTTTGCCTGCTCACTCCAGACTTGAGTGCAATAGATATTATTTCTGACCAACCCTGTAAATATTATTGATTATCTTATCTCTTTTTTAATTCCTTTTTCCACGACATTTTGTTTTAGAATTGACACAGCCCTCTGAATCTGAATTGGATTAAATTCTAGTCTATTAATTTCATGTTTCTTCCTTCCCTTCTTTTCTACCAGCTGTTTGAAAACATTTTTACTGTTGTATATAAATATATTATTGTGATTTATTTAATGGACAATATTAATCGATACAATTATTAAAATGTAAAATATATTAATTAAATGACAGCACAGCCATCTAAGTGTACTAGCAGAGTACGCATTTATCATCAACTACTGAAATAAATAACATCATAACAGATAAATAACAGGAAATAGTTGATAAAAGTATCAAATTATCTGATAAATAAAGTTTGTCAAAATTTTACAAAATAGGAACAAAAATATTCAGCATTTTATAACAAATTTCGCTTTGTGCCAGATTTGTGACAAATTTCAAACAAGGTCATTTTAAAAAATGCAGTAAAAATAAACTTAAATAATACTTTGAAAGCAAATGTAAATTCAAATTTGCATAAGAAAATTTTACGGTCGAGAGTCAGCTAAGAAATATATCTCCTGGAAGTTAAATAATGGTTTTTAAGTCATATTTAAAAAAAAATTTGCCGAAGATGAATATAAAGTATTTTTACAAAGGGACTACGTTCTCATTTTCATCCCTGCTCCAGATTTCTCCCGAGGATCTTTGAAAAAGCTCTTCACAAAATAAACCTGAAAATATTATTATTTTTATGCTTTAATCATTACAATTTCATCATAAACGCAAATTTAAAATGTTTCATAAATAGGATTGATTATGCTTTTTCCTCCTAAATAGGTTAGTGAAGACTGTAGAGGTAGTTAAAAATTACACTAGATTCATAAATGGGTTAGTGTAGACTGAAGAGGTAGTTAAAAATGACACTAGCTTAGCATAAATGGGTTAGTGTAGACTGTAGAGGTAGTTAAAAATTACACTAGATTCATAAATGGGTTAGTGTTGACTGTAGAGGTAGTTAAAAATGACACTTAAGATTAGCATAAATGGGTTAGTGTAGACTGTAGAGGTAGTTAAAAATGACACTAGATTAGCACAAATGGGTTAGTGTAGATTGTAGAGGTAGTGAAAAATGACACTAGATTAGCATAAATGGGTTAGTGTAGACTGAAGAGGTAGTTAAAAATGACACTATAGATCAGCATAAATGGGTTAGTGTAGATTGTAGAGGTAGTTAAAAATGACACTAGATTAGCATAAATGGGTTAGTGTAGACTGTAGAGGTAGTTAAAAATGACACTATAGATTAGCATAAATGGGTTAGTGTAGGCTGTAGAGGTAGTTAAAAATGACACTACATTAGCACAAATGGGTTAGTGTAGACTGTAGAGGTAGTTAAAAATGACACTACATTAGCACAAATGGGTTAGTGTAGACTGTAGACTGTAGAGTTAAAAATGACACTATATATTAGCATAAATGGGTTAGTGTAGACTGTAGAGGTAGTTAAAAATGACACTAGATTCATAAATGGGTTATAGTAGACTGTAGAGGTAGTTAAAAATGACACTATAGACTAGCATAAGGAGTAAAGGCTACTGTTGTAAAAGGTAACTTGAAATGCAGTCCCATAAAAGAAAAACGATTTTTTTACAGAAATATTTTTTTCGAAAATTTATTTAACTGATCAGAGAATTTGCATGAATAGAAATAATATTAATAGAAAAATTCGTTCAATTAAACAGAGTCTACACCTAAAGTTATTAAAACAGCTTAATAAAATAATGAGAAATATATTGAAAATTAGTAAGGATACCTCAACTGCAATAATGGATTTAAGAATTCAGATTTCTTTAATGAATTTTTTTGGTTACTTTAATACTTATGCATAACAAACATTAAATTTGTCTCTCTGAGCATTGTTTGTATAAAAATGTAAAATTATTTCTACAGAATTGTATACACAGAAGATTATTCCAATTTTTTAATTATTTATATCATGTTTATCTCAATGTTTTCGAATAATATGAAACTTAACACTACTTATTTACCCTTTTCAGTCACTAATGAACTCGTAAAAAACACACTTCCGAAGAATGTAGACTAAAAATGCTAAAATTGACGCATTCAAAGCATTATTCTATTATGATAATTTATAGAAAAATATGAAATTAAATTTACCTGTACAACAGTACATAGAATAACTATAAGGCACTGTGCAATTGACCAGGTCTGTACATAGCTTGAATTATCTTGAATAAGATTGAAGTCTCTTGCTTCTGCACCACGTGACATCGTTTGGAATTGGCGCATTATCTACAAGAAAATTGAGTGATTCATCAAGAATTGTAAATAGTGTTTTTTTTCAGATAAATTGTTATAAAATGTTTATACCTGGATTCTTTGGTCCACGGTCTTCAGTGCCATCGTAAAGTTCTCCACCGTGATATCCATATCCTGCAGTTCCTGGCTAAACTTCTCCCACTCGTCGTATCTGAAGGTCGTCAGGTAGAGATTAACCAGCTTAGCGGAGAACCTGGAGAACTGGTTGTCCAGGCATACAGAGTAGTATCCTCCCACTGCAGACTCTTCCTCGTACTCAGAGCTAGCTTTCCAAGCGTAGGGATGGACAACTGTCATCTTGGGATCCCTGAGAAATGATCATGTTGAGATGGGTAAGCGATATTTCCTCGTAATTAAACGCTTCTTTCACACCATCAAGGAGCTTGTCAACCAACCCCTCTAATATTAGCTTTCTTACTTTAACACCGACAAGTATTCAAATTCGAAAATTACAAAAAAAAAACTCAGATAAGTTCAGCAAATGGAATCCTAGCTGTGAGAGTAGAATTATGGAGAATGTTCCTGTAACTTATGAGAATATCTTAGAACCCGGTTTTATTGTAAACAATGCGTGATAATTCTTAACAGGAAAGGACGGTTGGGTCAGAGAAATAAATGATCAATTGTTTTATTTGTTTATTAAAAAAAAATAGTTCCTGATCCGTCCAAACAATAAAAAAAAACTCTGTCCCCCTCTCCTTTGTTCTATATCCCCTTGATAAATACAAAAATATAATATTCTGAAGATAAATTAAATTATACCTGACTGCCATTCCAATTGAACCGTCTCCACCTTTAAGTACTTGGTAGGATACGTAGAGAGTTGCCCCAGGATGTACATACTGCCAGTAACAATCCTCCTTACCAGCATCAACATGCACCTTGTACTCCATTGCAATCCCTGAAAATATTTTTATTTCGTTTTTGAATATTTTTTTCTAGCAGTCTGATTTTAGATAAA
The DNA here is from genome assembly GCF_000591075.1 of Eurytemora carolleeae. Lineage (NCBI taxonomy): Eukaryota > Metazoa > Arthropoda > Copepoda > Calanoida > Temoridae > Eurytemora > Eurytemora carolleeae. Next base: position 197,812 of record NW_019396107.1, on the reverse strand, counting down.
AGATTTTTAGAGGAAATAATCAGAAAAAATGTTGATCTTATTGTTAAGAATCTTATTTCTGCGTATTTCTGAAGAATTCAGAAATGCATGTTCTACGGGGTACCTGGAGCTGAATCCAACCAGTTTCCTGAGCCGAGAGGTCCGTCCTGTGCCGGGGGTGGGGGAGGAGTAGGAGGAGCTATATTCGCAGCATGACCCGGAGGAAACTGAGGTTGAGCTTGTTGTTGCTGGGCAGCAAACTGCTGCGGGGTCATACCAGGGGGTAGAGGTTGGTTAGGAGGAGGAGGGGGTTGCCCCCGGCCCTGCTGGGGAGGTACTCCTGGAGCCATGCGAACCTGTTGTTGCTGTTGAGGGACACCTGGAGCAAACCTCTGCTGTTGTTGGCCTTGTTGGGCAAATTGTTGTTGTTGAGGAGGAGGGGGGGGTTGCCTCATTTGCTGTTGTTGCCCTTGTGGAACTCCAGGTGCAAACCTCTGTTGCTGTTGCTGGAGAGGTTGTGCAAATTGTTGTGAAGGTTGTGCAAATTGCTGTTGCTGAGGTGGCGGTTGTGCAAATTGTTGTTGTTGAGGCTGCTGGTTAAACTGTTGTTTCTGTTGGGGTGGTGGCTGATTGAATTGTTGCTGTTGTTGCGGGGGTGGAGGTTGGTTGAACTGTTGCTGTTGTTGGGGTGGTGCAGGCTGATTAAATTGCTGTTGTTGCGGTGGTGCAGGCTGGTTGAATTGCTGTTGAGGTGGTGGAGGCTGATTAAATTGCTGTTGCTGTTGTGGAGGTGGCTGATTTTGTTGTTGAGAAGTAGGCTGATTGAACTGTTGTTGATGTGGAGGTGGCTGATTTTGTTGCTGCGAGGAAGGCTGATTGAATTGTTGTTGTGGGGATGGAGGTTGACTACCCTGTGCAGGTTGTTGTTGAGCTGTGGCTAGAGCCCAGCCAGCTGTTAATATTAGTTTAAACCAAACCATTATTCTACCATTTACTCGTCCATACTTCTCTACACTGCAATACGTGGAGAGACAACAGGTTGTGATGTTAGAGATTTACTTAGAATATTTATAACGAAATGAAAATGTTTGCTGAAAATATCCCCAAATTGTTTATCCCCATGAATTTATGAATGAAACCCTGGTGTAAAGAGCAAAGAGATTGGGAAAGTGGCAGGTATACATATATATCTGATAGATAGATACTAGATGGTACGTATACACTAGGTATACACCGGAAAATAGGATATAAAGCCACAAACCCCGCGAAATTCAAATTGATGTTTTTAACCGGTTCAATTTTTATATATTTTTACAGAAAGTTTTTTTTACGAATTTTAGAACACATAATCACGTTTTTACTTTGGGACAATATGGGCATTCATTTTTTTAAACCACAAAGAAAATTTTTAAAAAATGTATAACATAATCTGCACAAATTGCAATTTAAAATGTATTTTTGAATATTCTAGTTTAACAAATGATTCAAATTTATTTATTTTTAAAGTTTGCTTTACTGAAATATGAACATCAAAATAAAATAAATGTCCTCATAAAAGGGGGAACAAAAAATATTCCAAAGATTCAGTTTTGAGATAAAAAGTATGTTTATTTTTTAAAGTTTTACTTTTGACGACATTTTTATTTATTGTAATCATTAGAATTATAAACCAACATATTTATGTTTTTAAATTAAGATATTTTCAACTAGAGCACATAGATATTAGATATTAATAAATACTAAATTATATTACAACTAATGTGTTTAATTTTCAGCACATATTTATCTTAATGTTGTTTATGTCCTCATATTCTAATATTTACTGAATGTTAAAAATACATTTGGATAAAATCTGTCACCCTGAAGTTCCAATTTGTCTATATATTGAATATAAATTACAGTTTAAGTGCCTGTTTAGATAAAGGATTCGGGGGTAGGAAGCATGTAGGCTCATACATATTTTTCAAGATTTAGTATGCGCTTTAAATGCCCCTTCCTGTATAAAAATCTAGAAATAAGGAAGTCAAAATTTCACATGAACGAATCGCAGAAAATTAGTACATTTACAGTGAAAATAGTCGAATTTTATAAATTACAATCAAGATTTTTAAAATAAAACCCCTACTTCTCCGCCTAAGTCCCTACGCTTTAATAATTTGTAGCGCATTTGAGCTAAATTATAGATTTGAGTTTATAGTGTAAAATTACATTAATACAGAGATTTACCAGAAATAGGAAGATGTAGGGGGGGGAATTGATATACGATAATCAAGAAAATCTTCTAAACATACATCTGGGAAATATAAACACATTGATCCAGTTTAAACCAGTGAAGTCGGTGAACCCATCTTCTCTTACTTGTTACCAGCATGACCTGATATTGATTATTTATCGGAATCCCGAGATTTCCAATCCTTAAATTTATAGAAACATAAATCATTTAAAACTTAATGACGACCGTAACATGTTTTAATGACAATCATTGCAAAAAAACATTTATTTTTGAGTTTTATCGAGTTAGAAATAGAATTCTTCAATATGTTTATTCAGAGTCAAATAAATTATTTTCAATATTAATATTTTAACAATTAACCATATGAGATGCAAAGGAACACAATTTTTCTTCCCTAGCTTTTTTCTACAAAAATACTAATTCTTAACCGTTCATCCACTAAGCACCTCCCTTAAAATGATGCCATAGGATAACTTAAGCTTAAATTAATTGAAATCATTACTTTGTGAATTATTGTTTTCGTTAGTAATTTTACTTAAAAATTACTTTAAAATGACAAAAATATTTTATTTCTTGAGCTTTGTGTTCTGTAAAAACCACGATGTACTGCATTTTATATATTGAGAGTTGTATGTCTGTTTGTATGTTTGTGACGTGTGTATGTATTGTATGCCTGTATAAAGGCAGATGGGATTTCATAGTTGCTCTGCACCGTTCATGTATTATTATTTGTTGAGTTTAACCCTAGTAACCCCCCCCCCCCTTCAGCCACTTGCGTTGCCCATCCTAATTACAAACCCCCCCCCCTGGATCTAAAGTTTAAACCTTCTCAGTTCGAAGTAAACGCTAGAGCTGATAATATCTCCGTCTATTGCGAATAAACGAGCCTAGTTCTATGAAATAATTAGAATTTAAAGTGATTCAAGTCTCTCTCTAAACTGTTGCGTCACTTAATACCCTCTTTTGGTATTTCCTTTTTCACGCCAGGTATATATTTATTTTTTAAGAAGTTGAGTTCAGTGTTTCTCTTGCAAATTTCATAATAGATTATTGTAAATTCTTTTTTTTTAATCATATTTTTTTCAATATTTTTTATTCTTCCATTCATTAGTATAATTTAAGAATAATTTTTCTTCGCGTTTTTAACTATTTTTTTAATGCTATTTTTTATCTTTATCTGGAAGACGGTTGTTTTTCTTGAATTTTTTTTAGGGGGATTTGGGTCAGAGTGAATAGGAACCCCCCCCCCCTCCAACATTATTTGACCATATCTGATGACACTAGTTGTTACTGTTCCTTATGATATAATTATTCCAGCGTATTATAAATTAAAAATAAATATTCCATTAACATGGGAAAATTCCAGGTTCAATGGTTTTCGTTAAAAGGAACTTTTTTTATCAACATTACGCCTGTCCTTATTTTTTTTGTTTAATCACAAGTACACGTTTTTAATAAATATTTAATCTCTGTTTGGTTGTTCAAAACATGAATTACTCAGTTTGTAGTGTATTTCAGAAGTAAATAACGTATATGGTTAATTCAATTTTAAAACTTTATATTTAATTTTTTATCTTATCTATTCTTAATTCTTCAGAGCAATGTGTTTTTTATTTTGTTTTTTAGTTGATATTTGTTCTATAAATGAATAACTATTGATGGTAACCCACCTTGCAAAGATGCCGTACCCATAAAAGCGTGGTTGGATCAAATAGAAAAAGTTATCAATGTCTATAATTTTGAAAACTGATTTTTTTACTCGTGGTTTCTTTACTAAAGTAACTTGCAAATTCCTACGGCTGGAAAACCTAAGCACCATCAGAATTGAACACTTTTAAACCTAGAAAAACGACACTATCATCCACATTATCGATCAGATAAAGGTTTCAAGAGTACTTGCCATCCTTGCATGTAGGGTCACTTGAAATTACGCTTATAGTTTCTTAAAAACTAATCGATAATTTGTTTCAACAAGGTTATCTACTGATTCACGGTGGCCCCATCCAAACTTATAAATAAATTAAAAAATTCAAATTAATGAAACATAAAAATTTTGCTAAAAATGTATGTACAAAAAGTACGGTAAGTCCCTTTATAAAGCGACCCGCCTTTCATTTCTATTTCTATGTAAGGAAACTTTCCATCTAATGTGTCTAAAGACATATTTAGGACAATTTTAAACATTTGATTTAATCTCTTGACCATTGATTCATCCCCCCAAAGTAACTGTACCCATGTAGATTCTTTCAGTTTCTTTATCTAAATTATAGGGATGTTAATTTTGTAACCAGGGACTATGAGGGGGGGGGGCTATCCCCCCCGCTCTACAGATAAGGGAAAACTAAGGTTTTGGGTAGAGGTATATAGCCCCCTGAGCCCCCACCCCACCCCAACATATACTACTGTTACCCCTTATAGTTACCCTGTCCCCTATTATGATCTTATCTGAGCTAAATATAAAAGTACGCAGGGTTGGATTGCGTAAACACAAAGAAAAATGTTGCTACTGCTTAAAATAACTGGATTTTCAAGGGTTGTTTATGGGCCCTTATCATTGATATATAAACATACGGAGATTGGACACAAAATTGACATTATCAAAAATTCATCATGGAACGTCATGTTATAGTATACATCTGATAGTAATTCGTATTTAATGTTTAAAAAAGTTTGCGGGATGGTTTTTTTATAAATTTTAACATTTTCTCACTTTTAGTGGAAAAAATGCGGACATGAATATTGTATAAGACAAAAAATTATAATAAATGTGTTAAAAACAAACTACATTGCAAGCGTTTGTTGATCTTTTGATGCAAATCCGGATCTTGGATCCTCTCCGGAAAAACATGGTTCCGGATCTGAATCCAGGTCATGAATATTTCTTTGATATTAACTGATTCTTTTAACAAAAAAAGAAATTATTTTTTTCTTCTTTTTTTATACTTCAACTTGATGAACCATTCAGAAAAATGGAAATTTTTAATAATCTCTTTTTTTCATAAGTTCAGATTTGGGGTTTGAGAGCAAAAAGTTTTTTCAAGTTTTGATTGATATTTTGCCCTAGGATGACATCCCATGACGCATTTTCTGTACTGTTGATCTGGTGTCAAATCTGCGTAAATTCATGTATCTATGATCCAATCCTTTCTATCCTTTAAGTATCTGCACCCTTGGCATTAACACCCGGCCCCGCCCTCTTTAATCGTAAACTTCTCTAAATTGCAAATCTCCTTCTATGGATTATGAATTAATGTGTTGCACACTGATTGTAGTTACTCATTATCCTGAAGATTAGATAGCACTTATCTATAAATATAAATTAGTAATCTCTGTTTAGATGTCCCATTACAAATCATGACCCCTGGACCGATTTACCTAACATTTTGATTCGGGAACCATGGACATGTTCTTTGCCTAGTTTAAATATTATTAATTGATTGGGTTGATATTTAAAGGATAAACTCCAGGTAAAGCTGGGCTCCCAACCTATCATATAACATGCTAAATTCTATTATCACAAAGTGTTAACCCTAAAATATTTTTAACAGAAATCGGAATGGTCTTTTTATCTTAAACGCTTGATCTCGAAATCCAATGTAGACACTTTTAAATTTGAAGATAAATGCTTGTTCCCTAAATTAAGGTTGTCAGAAGACGAAGACGAATTAATACTTTTGCTGTTTTTTTTAATGTAAAATGTGGCTATAAAACCTGTTAAGAGGGTTAATTCTGAGCCAGAAATTTAAGAAAGTATCGTTGAAAATCCCGAGTTTCCTTTTTGGGTGTCGATATACATTTGTGTAAATATTAATGTAAGAATTAGAAAATGAAAAAACTAATCATATGAAATAATATTTCGAACAAAATGATATTCAACAAAATTGACACTGGGTTTCAAGACATATACGCTGTCTTAAAGGAACTGAGTTATAGTCAAAAACTCTGATTTTCTAGACCCTAATCTTCGGAAGACGAATGTTTGGAGACCTTCGATATTTGAAACTATTAATTTAGTTAAATTAATATCAAAGGTTTGTGACATCGGGTTAAAAAACCAGAGTTTGTGGCAAAATTCAGTTCCTTTCGGGCGCTGTACAATGTACAAAGCACCATTGTCAACTACAAACATGGATAAAATCTGAAAATAGGTTTTTCATTTAGTTATTCAAATATTTTAAAGATTAGGTGTTAACTTTAATAAATTGTTTGTTGTAGCGATATTAACACTTTTATAGGATAGTAAATGGTATCGGGATAGAAAAACAGTACAGTTGAGTAACAAACAATATTATTGTTTACTCACTATCTTTTTTATGGACTATTGCTGTAGGCTTAAATGTCCTATGAGAAAAAGTATAAGGATAAAATGCTTGCGTACAAATTGCAATGCTTTACCAGAACTTTTCATATTAGTTTTTCACCCTGTTTCTCATAACTTGTTAAAATAATATTTTTGGCAACATAATTTTATCATCGGCCATGATAAATAGAACTTCCGTCCATATTTTTTACTGGCCATAGAATTAATTGACATTTAATCATTAATCATTTAATCATTTAATCAAAGAATATGGTCCAAATAATAAAACAATTGAAAACCCCCTTGGCTTCTAAATAATATATTGAATATCTTGGGTTTAGTTTTTAACATTGAACTGTAGTTAGATTTTATCCTTCTCGAATTTCATAACAATATGATTTACAATATTATTCAAACCCGTCATGCAGAGCTTAGGATATTGCAAAATCATTTGTAAAGTTTGGTTGGCAATAAAATCATTTGTAAAGTTTGGTAGGCAATAAAATCATTTGTAAAGTTTGGTTGGCAATAAAATCATTTGTAAAGTTTGTTTGGCAATAAAATTATTTATACAGTTTGGTAGGCAATAAAATCATTTGTAAAGTTTGGTTGGCAATAAAATCATTTGTAAAGTTTGTTTGGCAATAAAATTATTTTACAGTTTGGTTGACGATAAAGATTTAAATCAAATTTAAGGGCTTTTAACCTAAAGCCAAATCAATAATTGTGACTTTTAAAAAACTTCGGCACAAAACGTAAAAAATAATCGGATGCTATCCGGGGGGAGGGGGATGCAAAAAACTTTTAGAGGTAGTATTTGGCCAGCAATAATTAGCATGTATTTTATATATTTCGCCGATGCTGAGTTTTGTTCCAAGATTTTTAAATTATGTTTTATCTAGTGATTTTTTATTTAACTAGCATACGAAAACAACCCAATATCCTCTCTGAACCAAATTGAGGGTCAAGAATTTGACAAACTTTTTGCACTTCTTTGCCGCCCATATTGATCAGCTGTTCAGACAGTTCAATGAGAAAAGGGAACGAGCCATCTTTTGTACTTAACTTGTTGGCGACAATTTTCCTACCTTGATTTTAACAAATTTTTCTGATATTAAATACAAAATAGAGTATCTAAAACTACACTGTTTTTTCACTATTCTGTTAAATGTATCCCCTGGTAATATCTATTAGAATTTAATGATTATTTAAAAATATTTCAGATTAGTTGAGTGAAGATAAGGTAAAGTGTGTGACAACATTCTACTCTGCTGAATAGTGTATTTAAACCTACTCTACTGAATAGTTTATTTAAACCTACTCTACTGAATAGTGTAATTAAACCTACTCATACTGAATAGCGTAATTAAACCTACTCATACGGAANCTACTCTTCTAAATAGTATATTTAAACCTACTCTGCTGAATAGTGTATTTAAACCTACTCTAATGAAACGTTTATTAAAACCTATTCTGCTGAATACTATTATTAAACCTACTGTGTCGCCTACCATTACATCCACATGTTAGAAAATGAACTGATTACTCACCTCAAACTAACTTTCTAATTCCTATATCTTTGCAAACTGATTGTTTAAATATTTAATGTACAAATTTTATCTTTTAGTTATTAAAGGTCTACGACAGAGGTTTATCGAGAGATTTTGTAGCAGGTGTAAGCCTTCATTTTTTGGCAGATAAATGGACTAAGATAATATTTTCGACAGATTTAATGTGTCTGAATGCAATTTTTGGTTGTAATGTGTGCAAAGAACCTAGTTTTCTTGGATTATAATTTAAACATTGATAGATCAGTTAATAACTACAAGTACACGTAATATCAAATGGCTCTCAATTTATAGAGTGAGGTATCCTGGTTTCCTTTAAACCGTATGGCTTGCCAAGTAAGAATTCAGGTTTATCTTTTTTTTCTATGGGAAAATTGTTAATTTTCAATTATGATTTCTCAGATTAAGTAACTTGAATGCGGATTTACGCTTCAGAGAAAATGAAGAAAATTGTCAGAATTCAACACGTTTGCAGATAGAAAAACGACAATATCCTCCTCGTTGTTAAAGATATGCGCAACATTGTAAATCGGACATGCCATTCAATAAATGGAGGGTCCCTTGATATTGCACTACAGCAGTCCCTTTAAATGATTCCTACTTTCTAGAGAAACAAGGGCCCTGTGGTAGAAGCTAGTCAGTGACCTCTGAACAAGAAATGTTATTGTTCCTAAAGTAGATATGTCATTAAAGGTAATTCAGGCCCTTTTTTAAGTTATTCAAAGTTGTTTTTAAGTATTGAAGTAATTGATAAGTATTTAAGCCATAAAAGTTTTTTTTTACTAATCATTAAAGTAGTTTAGTTTAGTCAAAAAAGGCAATTTGTAACTATAATAGGTAGTTTTTAAGTACAATAAGTCATTAAAGATATTTTTAAAGTATAGGAAAACCATTAAAGGTATTTTTAAAGTACTGTAAGTTATAAAAGATATTTTTTTGTTTACTAATTTTTTTATTTATCCTGTACCTATACCTGGATATTAATGATATATTGTAGAACTGGATACTACTCCTACTGATCTATATCCTGTACCTATATCTGGATATTAATGATATTTTGTAGAACTGGATACTACTCCTACTGATCTATATCCTCTATCTATGCCTGGGTGGTCTGATCTTTAATACCCTTGAGTGCCCAAAATTCCAGGAATCAAGAGATGAAGATGTGCAGAAGCAGGTAAGCAAAAGGAGCTGAAAACTTGCCACAAATTTTCTAATCCATATCTTTGCAACCAGATTTCGGAAACTTTTGATATTTCTAACTAGAAATGTGAACGGGTTTTCTTTACGTCTGATGCTTGTCTGTGGATCCCACATTAAGGGTCTACCACGATCTTTCTTTCATTTCATTTCATAGTTTATCTTATAGTCTAGGTCTAAAATACCAAAGATTTACACCATTAGGTTGCAAAGATATGAGGATTTGAAAATTAAAGCGTGTTCAGTTCCTTTGATAAAATGTAAAACAAAATAAATTATGGTCAAAATTAAACATAAAATAATTCCTTTTCTGTATAGACTTGTATTTTATTTTTAAAAATGCACTTTACTTCAATAGACTTCCCGATTTCCAAAATATTTATATATTTAGGAAAATATATCGAGATCTCTAACTGATCTGTAGGTTGGATTATATATTTATATATTTAGGAAAATATATCGAGATCTCTAACTGATCTGAAGGTTGGATTATATATTTATGTATATTTAGGAAAATATATCGAGATCTCTAACTGATCTGTAGGTTGGATTATATATTTATATATTTAGGAAAATACATCGAGATCTCTAACTGATCTGAAGGTTGGATTATCTCCGGACCAAGTTGATCATTTAGACCTCATTCTGCTCGCCTTTACTGATGGGTAACATATATTTTTAGTGTAAATTATTTTTTGCATATCAAGTTTTTTCGAGTAGCTTAGCAAGTATGTTTTTAACTTGTGAGCCCATGGACTTTTTTTATTGGTGTAATCTTTTTTAAAGTTTTAATTAAAATTTTTAAATTATCGAATCCTCATTGTTTTAAAATCAATTCTCATTGAATCAGATTAGCTGTAAAGTTATATATTGTGTGCTAATTTATGATATGATGAAAATTAATTTAACAACAAAAAATGTTTATTTAATATGTTTTATTTTGTTAGAAAATGGGGTTCTTTTATCTCATCATAATGAGAAAAAGTTGCATATCTAGGCTGTCAAAACAAACTTTTTCTCTCTGTTTGAAGTAAGGCGTGTGTACTGAAGTGTGTAGCTTTTATCAAATTCAAATGATGGAAATTATAGAAACTGCAATTTGATGACAAAACTCAGGAAAAATTTGCTTTTATGTTTCTTGCACTTTGTGATAAAAGCATTAAATAAAAGCTTTGTTAAAGGGGGGATTAATTAAATTTTAAAGAAAATCACAGTCAAATTCACTTGTTTCATGATCTATACAGTTTTAAATTCATTTAAAAGATAGTTTTCATCGTTGTTCAATTTAAGAATAGTTTTTATATTGATCTTTTTACTTGTATTTTTATTGTTATAGTCATTGTTACTACTATGGATATCATGTTATTGTTATTGTTGTTATTGTTATTGTTATTGTTATTGTTATTGTTATTGTTATTGTTATTGTTATTGTTATTGTTATTGTTATTGTTATTGTTATTGTTATTGTTATTGTTATTGTTATTGTTATTGTTATTGTTGTTGTTATTGTTATTGTTATTGTTATTGTTATTATTGTTATTGTTATTGTTATTGTTGTTATTGTTATTGTTATTGTTATTGTTATTGTTATTGTTATTGTTTTTGTTATTGTTTTTGTGTTTTTTGTGTTTTTGTGTTTTTGTTGTTTGTTGTTTGTTTTTGTTATCATTATTGTTTAAGTGAAGTGAACGGGAATGTGACCGATCCTGAAGATTGTGAAAAATGGGATTTCTATAATTCTCTTTTCTTCTCTTTCACTGCTGTAACAACTATAGGTATAATTCAATGAGATAGATACTAAGAAGACGGATAATGATACAGGGATGTATATTTTCTTGAAAATCAAATATTTCCCAATTTGTTAGGGATGATTTCACGGAGCCCATTTTTTAGGATTTTGAATAAAAACAATCTTTATCCCCCTTTCCTTTCTTCTAATCTAATTGGTAAAAGATCTTAGCTAAATATTTACACTCAGATGGTTATAGATCTTTAAAATTTCAAACTATAAATTCTGCCAGCTAAAATATGTTAAGTTTGACATATCAAAGGTTTACACCATCAGGATTCAGGTTGCAAAGATATAGAAATAGAAAAATTAGAGTTTAAGGCAATAATTCAGTTTCTTTCTCTTCCCTTCAGGGTATGGTCACCAGGCACCTGAGACTAATTATGGAAGGTTGGTTTGTGTCTTCTATTCCTTGGTTGGAATACCTCTCAACGCTATCCTTATTGGAGCTCTAGGTTCCTTGTTCAGCAATAAGGTCAGTAGCCAATAAGCACAAGGCAGAGATTTGGTGTGAAGCGCTTGATCTCGATATCCTCTTTTATATTTGAGGGATAAGTTCTCAACATTTGAATTTTAGTTTCACTTAGAATGTATGACGGGAGTTTTTGTTTGGTTTAATTTTCAAAAAATCATGCTTCTACATTGACAAGATGTCACATTCTACAGTACAAAATATTCCGTATTTTCATCCTTATTTACCCTTCTTATCTTCACTCATTGATCCCTTGTGTTCAATGTAAAATTCCGCTAAAAGTCTATCTTTTAATTGTTTGCTGTTACAAAGAGTGTTTGCTCAATGTTCATCTTTTAGAACTTTATTGATAAGATATTTTTTAAAATTCCATTTGTATTTTATGTTCTTTCTGTTAGTAACATTAATAAGTAAAATTTTGGGGGAAATTTTTTAGAAATAATATAAATTTGGCAAACATATATTAAAAGTATTAAGCAAGTGAAGAAATAAAAATTTAGTTTCCAATGTAAACCGAACTTCAAATAAATTGTCAAGTTTGATAATTTTTTAACAGGGTATTCAGTTGTTAAAAGTCAAATATTAATCTACAGCTTGCTCCCCCTTCCATGAATTTGTGGGTAAAAAGTATCATAAAAAACGAATAAAAACTTGCAAACGTCCAATTTTTCTTTTTTTTCTATAGCATCAAAAGCATTTCCCCCTTTATATAGATAATAGCCCTGAAAGACCGGGTCCAGATAGCTGATGGAACAGGATTGAAGGGGATGGGGAAGGTTGGAAGGATTGTTCTAGAAGGAATTCTACTTTTTCTTATCTTTACATCAATCTTCCTTTTCCTACCCGCAGCCCTCTTCACCTATGGGGGTTTAGAGGACAAGGTTAGTTTTCTAGCAATTTTTTATCAAAATTATTTTGATAAACAAAATAAGGATTGTTTACATATTTTGAGATGTGTAATAGAAATACACTTGTACCTCAGTGTCGAAATTTTGATTTCTTTCTGTAAAAGTTTACTTAAAACGTTAAATAAGACTTGAATCTAGAGATGATAATGAAATCTGTCATTATCGTGAAAATTGAGTTTTTGTTGTAAACATAAGAAAAAATTTATTAAGTCTATAAATTTAGATAAATTTGTTTAGTCCTGGGAGTATATAGACAGTCTCTACTATTCATTCATTACTCTTTCCACCATAGGCTTCGGAGATATGGTTGCAGGTACATAATTGTATATGTACAATGTACATACAGGGTTAGTTAGGATGAGACTAAAGATTTTGATCAGTTTTTTTCCATTCTGAGATATTCACTTGTTTATTCTTTAAATAACGAATATTATCTTTTAAATACATACTTGTACAATGTACATAAATACATACTTGTACAATGTACATAAATAGTTTTGTTATATTGATGTTAAAGAAGATTGTTTTTCCTAAAGGATTAATGATATACTTCGTACATACTCAATTTTAAAATATATAAATATATATGAAATATATTTTACATCTTACATCTTACATCTTACATCGTACATACTAGTAGACTGTACTTGTAAATACTCCTGCTATACACACTACTAACTACTTAACACCCATTACTAGCTGTGCTTAGGATCCGGATTGAATTATATTCAGAACATTATGATCCGGCGCTGGATTCGGAATCGCATAAATATGTGGATCCACTGTGTAAATTTATCAACAAAAACCAACCAAGAATACTTTTTGCTCTTAAAACACAAATCTCACATCTTAACGAGTGGTAAATTGGGAAAACAAATTTTTTATCAGTGGTTATTCGATTAGGTTTTAACAACACAATTGCGAATTTCGCGAGTTGGATCTGGATCTGGATATAATTTTTCAGGATGGATCTAGGATCCGGTTATAGTTTTTGAGTTGGATCTAAAGCCCGTTTTAGTTTTTTGTTGGATCTGGATCCGGTTTTAGTTTTTGAGTTTGAACTGGGTTCGGTTTTGGTCTTTAAAGTTTAAAACGGGTTAAATTTTTACAGGACTGATCCAGGATCCAGATCTGTGACAAATGGCATGAATCCTAATCAATGCTTTATGTGTGCAAGTGTTGTGTATGATCTATAGTATACAGTTGGGATGCTTGTACATCACAACATTATTCAAAACTTGTATGTAAATATTTGTTCAAAATCAATCTAAAAATTTGACTAAAATCGGCAAACGCACTTTCACACTATGGCCAGAAGAACGATTTTATAGATATCAATTTATTTTTTAAATCTTCCATCTTGTTTTAATTTTTCTCTTATTATTCTAGCTTGGAATCCCACGGGGTAAGTATTCAACTTTCAGTTTTTGCAGCGAGGTTAAAGTAAAATTTGAATAAAAATCTACGAAAATAAAAACCATGAATAATACTTTAAAAATCGGGGTTGACAAGAAAAGTCTAACCAGTATCCATTCTCATCGCTCGCTAGTATATTCGATCATAAATTATTTGCAAATTCGATCTTTAAGATCTTCCTGGATTGTCCATTCTGGAGGCTTGATTTTTAAAGAAAAAAATATTATTTAATAACGACGAGGAAAAATTATCAAATTATATCTTCATTGACATAGCAAACATCACTTTAATATATGTTTAATATTAGGGCGGAATAGCGACCAGATCAACCCTGTGACGAAGATGTTGTATCAAGTGACGATTATAACCTGGATTATATTCGGGATGGGGTTTATTGTCGGGATCATCAATGTTCTGGTGGAAGCTCTTCAGTTCTCAGGGTATAAACATACTAGATACTATATGTGACTCAGGTTTATACTTACATAGGGAGGAGAGAGGGAGATAAATATCAGTAAAATCTATGGTTTCCAGAGGGTTATTTCTTTTTTGGCCCCAACGGTTGCTGAGCCCCATGGACAAATTCTTATGTACGCCCCTGGAAGATATACAACTAAGGAGAGATAGACAGATAGAGATTGTTTCCAGTCTTTACAGTGATGTGTTAGGACAGTCTTAGAACTTTTTAATCAAAATAGACAATACTAGGCTTCCAGGGCGTTCCGCGCCCATCTTCGATTTTAATTTTAATTGTTGCTCTAACTGCCCCATTTTCTCTTCTCTAATTATCATCCATAAAAAGATAGTCGTGGACATTTTTTTTTCGTGGATTTTGAAAAATCGAAATTTGAAAAGTATACGATTTAGTTGACATTGATTACTCTGGCCCGGCCCTTCTCAGAAAGACAAAGCCTAATTTACAATTTTTGTTTTGGTTTAACTAAAACCAGTTTCTGAGCTTTCTTAATGCGTCATCAGAGTTAGATGTAAATAAACCCTGTCCACATCTCCATAGTTCTACTGCTTCTAAACTAAACTAACAATTCCATATCTGCGCTCAGCATAACTGGAAAATATCAATTCTTTTAATTCAGTAAACCTTCTGTCTAAAAGTGGTAACAATTTCTTTAACAAATATTACCAAGCAAAGAGTCTTCCTAAATCCTTCATTCAACTTTTACACTTAAAGAAAGTTAAAACACACTTAAGTAAAAGAACACAAGCTCCTTATACATCCAATTATAGTGTGAGTTATATTTTTTTACACGCTGATTGTTCGTCTTTGTGCTCAGAATTGCTCTTTGAATTAGTTCGAAACTCTGGGTTTAAGGTGAAGGCACTGTAGCGTTCCAGATACATGATGGTACCCTTTAAATCTTTATCTGTTGTATAATGTGGAAAATATCGTCGTTTTTACAGCTTGAATAGTGGTTAATTCTTACAATTGCCTCAATTGTTTCAACGACAGAGCAAGTCATTGCAATTGAAAATAATTGCTTTCTCTTTCAACGTAATCATTCTTCTGAGAGGAACATGGATATCTTAACATTCATAGCTTTCTCATTGGACATAATCATTTTTCTGAGAGGAACGCATGGATATCTTAACATTTATAGAATGCATACTTACTTGAAATTGCGTTCGCTGTTCCTTTAAGCTAACTCTTGACACATGTGGTCCATGTTTACAGTTTTCAACTAATTCCCCCTGGGCTTTAGGGTTGAACTAATTCTCCTTGAGCTCCAGCGCGAACCAGAAACCTGTGGAATAGGAAGACGACATAATAAGAATCCTTAAGTGTACTTGATTCAATGTTGTTGCAAAGCAAAAAACCTAGTAAATTATTAAATCACTTATTAAGTTACAAGTGATTTGTATCATGTTCATTGGACTATTTAAAGTCACAATTTGAGTCTTAAAGACATCTTCCTATTCCAGAGTTTTCTGGTTCTCACTGTAGTTGTTGTAACCAAAGCTTCTGTTCAGTAAACCTGTAAAGCGAGCAATTCGTGGCTTGAAGAACCAGATCCTGGTGCAGGACTACTGGAGGAAAATCTTGAACGAGATCATCATCTTGAAGCACGGTGAGGGGGTCTGGGTCGACGAGGAGCTGATGGAGGGTGCAGGAGGAGGATCAGAACCATGTCTTGGAGTTGTTGACATGTCCTCCGGAGATTGGAGCGCGACGCGTTCTGTTTCCACCGGAGATATGGAGGCGAGCCTGGCGCAGGACGGAGATAAGGTGGTCCAAGGACAGTCCTTGCAATCCTTGACTCCAGGGAATGATCTGTCCGATATCCAGGAGCTGAATGAAGATACGATCTCATCCCTGAGAAACTTCTTGACAACAGCTAATGTTGGAGCAGGAGGAGATGCTAAACTGGCAGAGTGGATGGAAAATAACTTCCCAGGTCTCATCTTTGTTTCTAAATATTAATTGTCCAAGGTCCATTCTTTTGGTGATGCAACTATATAAAAACACTGTAGAGTGTCCCATAACATATTTAATTATCTTCAGGTTTTAACGCTAAAATACTATTGTTCTGCAAGCAATTAAAAAAATTTACAAATAAATGATCGGCGTTTTTTAGATTTCTGATGTGTTGCGAAAATTTCCGTAAAGCTATACCAATTCCAACATATATAATGTGGACACCCTCATATTCAGTATTCAGTGACTACAAGACGTAGTCTTCTTTATATTTTGGGTTTGCGCTAAAAGAATGTAAGTAAATCCCGCGTCATATTCCTAACCACAAATGCCAACTTAATGTACAATGTCAACAGGGATTTTGTCTCATGGAAAATTATGTATTTTTTTTTTTTAAGTTTTTTTTTTATTTATTTTTTAGGAAGAAATAGTTTGACTGAGACGCGACCAGTTACTCGAAAAAATAGCACTCATTCCCAGTATAGTAATACTGTTATTCCCAGGTACTCATCCCAGTATAGTAATACTGTTATTCCCAGGTATTCATTCCCAGTATAGTAATACCGTTATTTCCAGGATTCATTCCCAGTATAGGAATGCTGATATTCCAAGTATAGTAATACCGTTCTTCTCAGTACAGTAATACTGTTATTCCCAGATATTCATTACCAGAAAAATATACTGTTATTCTCATGTATTCATTCCCAGTATAGTAATTTTGTTATTCCCAGGTACTCATTCCCAGTATATTAATATCGTTATTCCCAGGTATTCATTCCCAGTATAGTAATACTGATATTACCAGGTATTTATTCCGAGTATATTAATACTGTTATTCCCAGGTTTTCATTCCCAGTATATTAATACTGATATTCCCAGGTATTCATTCCCAGTATATTGATACTGTTATTCCCAGGTTTTCATTCCCAGTTTAGTAATACTGTTATTCCCAGATATTCATTCCCAGTATAGTTATACTGTTATTCTCATGTATTCATTCCCATTATAGTAATACTGTTATTCCCAGGTATTCATTCCCCGTATAGTAATACTGTTATTACCAAATATTTATTCCCATTATAGTAATACTGTTATTCCCAAGTATTCATTTCCAGTACTATAGTAATAGTATTCTTCCCAGGTATTAATTCCCAGTATAGTAATACTGTTATTCCCAGGTATTCATTCCCAGTGTAGTAATACTGTTATCACCAGATATTCATTCCCAGTGTAGTAATACGAACTTAAAAGTAAGAACTTCTGTTAATGAAAATTTTATTTTAGACAGGATAGAGGTAGAGGAAGACGACGTTCCTTGAATATTCCCCGTAAACTGAGCAGGCGGCACAGTACAACTAGTAATCAGAGTGGGGTTAGTCATAGAAGTACTGTCAGTACAGGTACACAGTACAGTTCAATGGGAGAAGGTTTGTCTGGCACAGCACTACAATACAATTAGTAATAAGAGTGGGATTAGTCACAAAAGTACTGTCAGAACAGGTTAGACTAAGCATGAAAGGAACAATAACGTGTAGACGTCAAGGAATAAACCCATGGTCATAATTTGCTGTACATTTAGAACGATAGATGTGAATATCTGTCGCATAGAGGGCACAATTACTTTGCAAGTTGTCACATTTTTTTTAACTCAACGATTTATCATTTTCAAATTTAATGTTATAATTATTCTTATTTATAGGAGGGCCTGTTGAGCAATTGCTTGAACAGACGACCCTGGGAGAGTTCTTAACAGCTGTAGAGAACGTTAGAGCTAAAAGTGAAGCAGAGCTTATGGTGAGCATGAATTAGCTTGATTTGAATTTATTTTTAACAAATTCTCAACTGTTGACTACAGTTGACTACAGATTACTTCAGATGACTTTAATTGACTTCAGATGACTTTACTTGACTTCAGATAACTTTACTTGACTTCAGATAACTTTACTTGACTTCAGATAACTTTACTTGACTTCAGATGACTTTAATTGACTTCAGATGACTTCAGTTCATTTCAGATGATTTCAGTTGATATCCGTTTAAAGTCTTTTAGTTTAATTAAGTTGATTTCATTTGACTTTATTTGAATTCAATTTAAAATTGTGACTTTTTGTTTTTTGCATATTCGTTTTTTCTCTAGACTTGTTAATTGTTTTATTATCAGATACATTTTCAAATAATGATATCTTTATTTTACTAGGTGAGTGTAGATGTAGAAGAAGGAGAAAGATCTAGGAAAAATTCCATCTTCAGAAAACTATCCGCCATCAGCACCAGGAGTATAGGCCGGGAGCGGCAGGACAATAAGGATCAGGGTCCCTTAACTTTAAAGCAAGTGACCAGCCTGCTTGCCTTCCAGGTAAACTTTAATCAGCTGTTTTTTAAAGGATTAATATTGAAGTAGATTAGTGATGTTTTTAAACTACGTAAACTGGTGTAATTTTAAAGAGGTCCGTTAAGTATCGTTAATGGAGCACTTTAATTAAAGGGTCATTAAAACAATCTATTCTTTAAAAAAACCATAAAGCAAGTATGGGATAATGATTATCAAAAACACATAATTTGTCTAATATTTTTGTTTCTGAAGTCTAAATTATTATTTCAGAAATATGCAGAGGAAGCATCCGAATCAACTAGTGAAAAAAGTAGCAACGGACATTTAATGGTTCCATCAAAGAAGAACTCAACAGTTGGACTACATAATTACATCTAAACTGATACTGTGAGCTATTTTTTCCATAGCTCTAGATCATACTTAGAGTTTAGTGTTAAGCCTTATTATAGAGCAGCACTTTCAATTATTCAAACCTTTCTTAATATTTATCTCCATCTTTATATACACCCAAGTTTTAAACCAGATAACAACTGACTTTGTTTCAATTTGTCAGAGAGATTTATCAAGTGAATGCCATCCATACAGTTTCCTAGATTGCTCAAATTCCTTGGTTAATAGATATTTAGATTTCCACCTTGGATTTGTAATGTAGAAAAAATCCTGCAATGTCATTTTTTCCCCAATTCATAAACAAATATCTAAGTTGACGAGTTAATGAATGTTTCTAATTTTCTATTCTAGGTAAATCTATTTTGCAGTTAACATAATACGGTAAAAATCAGAACTGTAACGGTAGCCTTTGTTCGTTTTTTAATCACCAGGTTTTAAACATTTTTAATAATGTATCGATAACAACATTTACAAAATATGAAATTCATGTTTACAAGAAAAAACAAGTCATTTTTTAGTTTTCCGGTTTTGTTACCGTGTTTAATAATATTTGTTATGTTTCTAGTTCCGTATGATAAATTATCTAATTTACAAGAAAGTCAAATATGCATAGAAGTGCTTAAATATCCTGTTCAAAATCCACAGTTTTATGGGTCGTACTGTGTAATCTTCTTGCTTAATATAAAATAGAATGGCTTAATGTATAGATTATCATCAGATGATAAAAATTTCAACATTAATGTCAACTTGAATAATATGTTTTCTGCGAAACATTAAGTTGATTTCTCGTATAAACCTTGGTTGTACATTTTTTATAAATTCAGGAAAAATCATTGTCCATTCATCTTTGTACTATGTACAATATATGTAATAATTAGAGTTTAAGGAAAAGAACTTCATAATTTTCCTGGAGAAACTTAAATTTGAATTGAGACAGTTTCTCATTTGATTCCAATGCATTGTAAAGCGCAGGGCTGTGCTTCAAGTTGATACTGTTCGTAGATTATATTTATTTTTCTATGACAAATACATATATATTTTACAGTTTATATTCTGATGTAATTTTTCTTTATTTTCTTTCTTTCCATCGTTTGATGATAACATGATGTGTATAGTTTAATCCAATGTCCACTCCTAAAAGTTTCAGATTTAAAAAATGTAAATATGTTTTGGTCTGCAGGCAATCATGGGGCGCAATGTTTAAGATGGATTTAATTTCAATGGACCTAAACTATCGAAATCATAAATATGCATAGTTCACATAAAAATAAGCTTTAATACTTGGTCTGAACAAAATGATGGATATAAAATAGTTTTCCGGATTTCTATCACTACGCTTCGCGCCCATCTTTTACTTAAACTTTTAATTATGGCTTTATCTGTGAGCATCTTTTCTTTGTACAGTAAAAACTATAACAGAAGTTTTCGGCTTTCATGATATTATTTCGTGCATTTTCAAATTAAAAAAAAAAATTAAAAAACTTTTAACACAAATTTTTTAAATATTGATCATTCATAATCCTTCCCTGGGGTCACGTGAGGTCCCACACAAAATTTAGGCCTGACCGGTTCAGCCGTTTTGACGTTTATTAGAAATAAACAAACGGACAGACAGACAAGATATAGATTAAAATAAAGAAATAAGCATATCTTTCTCGGTTTAGTTTAGACATTGATTTAGTACCTTTAAAGGGACTGTAAACGCGATTTCAACTGACCATCCACGTAAAGATGACAATTTCCGATTTACGTAGGTAGTTACCATTCAAAGGTTTATTATCACTTAAGAACTGATTAGTTTTAGTTGGGAATTCTCAATAGAAGTGACTGACTTTTAAAACTAATATCTTCCACATTATTGTTCATATGAAGGATACCGTTGCGATTCGGGCATTGCCATTTTTGCTAAGAGGATTATTCAAAGATTACAACATCTGAATCTATACCTAGAATAGATAAAGCTGATGCTCCAGGTTCTATCTTCTCCGTCTTTATCAGGATAGTTCCATCGTACACCTGGAGTATAAACATTTTTATGTCACGGGTTTCTCCTCGACATTAGGTTCTGAATAATAATTGATTATTGTGGTTACAGTAATACTGCAGGTTAGAACGCGGAAAAGTTTGAAACGGGAAAGATTCAAACTCAAAGATCTGCTAAAAGGTCCTGAATTCTTGCACTAAAGTGAATCGAACCTGTCGGACTTCAACTACTTATTGCTCATTCAAAAAAAAACATTTTTAGTGCTTCCCAATAATTTTTTTTGGCATCTAAATATAAAAATATTTAGAATAGTTCAAAATTATCTTTTCTCTTATTTCTAAATTATTAAAATGTTCTAATATAGGTCTAAACAGTTATTAAAGTTGTTTGTTTACAAATCTGAAGTTGTTTGTATTTTTCCCCTACCTAGATTCTATCCTTGAGAAGGATGATTATTTGATCCTGATTATCCCAGGGTAGACCAAGGGTTTCCTCTACCTAGATTCTATCCTTGAGTAGGATGATTATTTGATCCTGATTATCCCAGGGTAGACCTAGGGTTTCCTCTACCTGTATTTTATCCTTGAGTAGGATGATTATTTGATCCTGATTATCCCAGGGTAGACCTAGGGTTTCCTCTACCTGTATTTTATCCTTGAGTAGGATGATTATTTGATCCTGATTGTTCCAGGATACACCAAGGATCCTCTCTGCTCCGGTTAACTGGAAAACGCTTCTCCAGGATATAGTGGAGATCACGTGAACCCTGATATATTAGGATCAGCTTGTTCACAAGGGATGGGAACTTCAGATATTTGAATGGGTTCAATTCTAAACCCATAGCTTTCTTTGTTATTTATTTGCATTTGCAAAATTACAGTTACCCACTAAAAATGACACTTCAGAGAAGATTGTACGGAATGTTTAGTTTGATCATTAAGTAAACCACCTAAATACTGCTGAAACCAAAAATCAAGCTTTAAATCGTCATAGATTTAGAGTTTTTGGGTCGTCTTTACAGTCTCATCCTTTGTGGGTAACCCTTTACATTTTAATGCACAAGACTTGATTTATTTCCCCTTATAAGATACTTGTATTCTAATCACAGAGATGATATATTTATCTTATACTGCATAATTATTTTCCAAGTACAAATTTTCATCGCTTATTGTTAAGCCTGTGTTTTCGTTGAATTTTAATTATCAATTGAAACTATAGCGGCCTTTTTTTAGTGTGGTGCATATTTTATAATAATATTTCACAAGGTGACCCAATACCGTGGGTCACTGAGGGCGCAGTATTATAGAATAAATTATTAGCATTTATTTGAACCAGTAATATGTTTTTATTTTTTATAATTAGTGTCGTTAATCGTAAGTGAATCGTTTTATTAAAATTTTATAGAAGTTCAAAGATTTTAAATCTGTATTTTGTTAAAGTTTGCTTTTATTACCCTTTGAAATATCTTTAACAAAGAAAAATCAAAAGTGCAAAAATGTTCCTCAAAATGTTACAACGTTTAAGAAAACAATTGCTCTCCGTACACTAGGCTAAATTTTTACAACGACAGAAAATATAAATGGAAAATGAAGGACTTTAAGGCACATCACTACGTAAACCACTTGAAGGCACATCACTAAGTAAACCACTTGAAGGCACATCACTACGTAAACCACTTGAAGGCACATCACTACGTAAACCACTTCAAGGCAAATCACTACGTAAACCACTTCAAGGCAAATCACTACGTAAACCACTTCAAGGCACATCCCTACATAAACCACTTGATGGAACATCATACGTAAACCACTTGAAGGCACATCACTACATAAACCACTTGAAGGCACATCACTACGTAAACCACTTGAAGGAACATCACACGTAAACCACTTGAAGGCACATCACTACATAAACCACTTGAAGGCACATCACTACGTAAACCACTTGAAGGAACATCACTACGTAAACCACTTGAAGGCACATCACTACGTATAATTACTGAGTAAGAACGGAAAAATGAATACTCCGTGGGAGTCCGCTCTGCTGCATGTTTTTTACAATTCTCTTCTGATCTCAGTTCAACCGCCTTTATTTTCTGTCAGTCCCTTTAAGGGTTTAAAATTTCTAACCTCATATCTCCAGCATCAAGAACAGCAATCCTTCTCCCTGATCTATTACAGGATACAGTAGTAGGGACCCGGATACCACTCAACCCGTCCTCTCCATGTCCAAGGTTTCTTACATGTTCTCCCGATCTATTCCAAACCTAAAAAAGCTCTACAATGAGTGTATATTAAGTATTATTTCATGTTCAGAGAAATATTTTTATATTTATATTTATTACTTAAAGTCCTCCAATGTAGCTCTAACGTTGGAAATTCACAAAAAAAATGCTGTTTAATCCACGAACTTTTGTTATTTTTGTTTGTTATTGTGCAAAAAGAAAATGTCTATAAAGGCCACTATTAAAAGTCAAAATAAAAGAAGGGCTCAAAGGGCATAATATTGCTAATAATAATAAATTCAGTGATCAAAGATGACCTTGAAGTTTCAAGTTTCACGGGACACCCAATAATGATTGTAACTGTTACTAACCTGTATTTTTGTATCCCCAGTGTTGGTTAGATAAATCCTTTGTTTGAGGTCGACCATAAGACAGCTTGGGCTCGACATTTTACCCTTCCTACAATTATTAAAAAAATTTCATTTTCAAATCTATTTATTATCATTTATAAATAAAGGGTTTGTCAAAAAGAATAAGACTTTAATTACTACTTGAACATTTTATTTGGATTTTATGCATTAGTCTTTTCATGATAACATGAGATTACTGCTGGAATTTGATTAGTCAACTCATGATTCGGTCACACTTTCGTTTTAAAGTATATTTCTCGTATTCATTTTTTAGGGGGTTGCATAATCTTACTTTGTGTTCTCCTTCCCAATACAGTTCAGAACAGCAAAGGTATCACCATTGATAATCCAAATGCACTGCTGCCTTTGGTCTACAAATAGTTTTAATGGTGATTGCAACAATGTTTTCGGCTTGTTTTTATTTAATGCTTTCTGGGTTGATTAAAAAAAAGAATGTTAAATCTTAACTCAGCTAAAATCATGTTGACAAAGGTTTTGCAACAAATTAATCCCTAAATCTTTTCAACCCGATATCGTAGACCTTTTATATATCAAATTTTGACTTTGTTTGATCAAATCGTCCAATTTAGAAATATCAAAAGTTTGCAATGATAAAGAGATTCGGAAGTTTGAGTATGTTGCGAAAATTTGATGATCTAAGGAATAAAAAAATATTGAACATCTAATGGCAAAATTTTTTTTAATCCTTTTAATATTATTTACCCAAACATTTGTTTATTTTCCCTCAAAACCCATTTATTTTTTGCAAATTAGTAAATAAAACCTTTGAAAAATTAATTCAGAAATGATTTTTTAAGAAAATATACATCCCTGAGATTAGCGCTATATCTCACACTAAAATTCCGACCTTATAGGTCCTGATGTAAGTTTCTTTTAAAAATTGAGATCTAATCAAATTAAAAAGGGGAAAATATAATGGGGGAGGCAAGTCTCCAGGGCCCAGGCCCCTTTCCCTGTCTAATTTTTACCTGCAACATAAACTTCTCTGTGTGTAATGTTGAAGCCTATACTGATAGGATAGAGCATTCCCTGGTGAGCAACTGTGTTTACTAATTTACCCTCCTGACTAAATATTCCAATCTCCCCAGAACCTATCAACAAAAAAAAGGAATATCAAAAAATTATGAAAATAGGTATTTCGATAACGATCTCTTAAAATCTATCATTTTGTTTTTATTTATAAAAACGTTTTAAAAAAAAATAAAATTTGCCCATCCCTACCTGTGGCGCAGACCCAGACTTGACCGTTCCAGGGGCACTCAGCAGCAGCAGAGGGTTGGACGCATCCGCTCCAGGTCAACTTCGCCACATCTTGCAGGTGACTCATCCTGGGACCAGATTTAATCAATTGGAGAGATCGCTGAACTAAATACCGCTGGTTCAAGTGTTAACAATTGCTTAAATCCTGAATAAATTCAGGATATGAGCCATTGAGCACTTTAGAATTAGCGAAGTTTGGGGTAGGTAGTTCAGTAGCTAAGTATGGGGTAGGTAGTTCAGTAGCTAAGTATGGGGTAGGTAGTTCAGTAGCTAAGTATTGGGTAGGTAGTTCAGTAGCTAAGTATAGGGTAGGTAGTTCAGCGACGTCTCTCTAATTCATCAAATTCAGTTCCTCGTACATAAAAATGGGACCCATTAAACTGTGCGGTAGAAAGACGACTGTTAGCCTCAAATTATGATTTAAAATAGTCCAATGTACATGAAACACAACAGTTTATTATACACAGCTGACCCATTTCACTTAATAAGTTGACGCTTATACTACTGGCAAAACTATTTACTTTATAACAACATCAAATAAATATAAGATTTCTAGTTATATGTCGTCTTTCTATTCCACGTTTTATGGGTCTCTCCGTGTGGGTACATAAGGAAATATAGAATACTACAAATACATGTCCCTCATATAATAGCTCTCTGTGGACCAGAGCCTGTCTACTTTTGTTGCAGAAAACTGGGTGCACTAGACGGGCTGGTACGAGTAAGCACTAGACCGGTTTAGGATCATGCCACGATTAGTTTAATCTCGTTGGTTTGAACATTGAAGTGGATTCAGTGGATACTGTTCTGAATCGACCATGGCACTTCTAATATTTAAGGATTACCTATTTTATTGTATAACTCTCTTGAACTCCCAAAAACATGATCGAAATTGGTTGTAAAGAAGGTTAGATTGTATAACAGTATGAATTATAATTAGACTTCAAATTTTCCAATTTCCATGATGAATTTGAATAAACAGCAGTCTGGATCAATATTTGTTTTTCAATTTTTAGAATTGACATTTTATATCTAAATAAAATAAAAACTTGATTAAACCTGACATATTTAATGGGACTGTACACGTAATTTTAAGTTAAACTCCATTTAGAGAGGAGCACAGATTCAACACTCAACTTTTTTTTTCTTAGCAAAAATTATGAATATATTTTAGTTTTTCTACCTCAAAATTGATAATTTATAACTATGTACAATATTATCTTTAAAAAATTGGAGTTTTTAGTGCTGGGGTTTCCCCTTTCTTTTCCCTCTGCTATTCACCCTTCCTTTCTTTTTTTTCCCTTTTTTTAAATTACTTTGTGATTAGTGTAATATATTTGTTAATTTTAAGAAATAAAATGTATCTATAAAACTGGCTAATAATTGTTATAGTTATAAATTATAAAATGTAAAGTGTATTTATTATAATGTTAGCCGAAATATATATCTATCTATCTATCTAATTGTGTGTTCTTTATAAAATTAACTTTCGGATATTATTCAACAGAGAAAAAGCATGTATTTACATGTATTTCTAGATAAAAAAGGGTCCGTTTTAAATCGTTCATGCCATACTAGAAATTACACTTACAGTCCCTTTAACCTTGATAAATAATCTTAAAGACTTACGCAACATTTGTTTTTCCTTTTTTAATTTTGTCTCCATGTTCTCTGTCCACTAGAGTGATGTTCTCTGTATCAATATCAATCTTGTCCGCCATAAACCCCTCCAGGTCTTTAATCAGCTTATCATAGTCCCCCCGCATACTCTTCAACTGTAACATCTACATAAAAAATAATCAAAAATTATTTTGGTCATGATGATGTTTTTTCCTCTTAAAATCCTATTAATTTGTGCATCACAATTTATATAGGAATTCAGAGACTACTTGAAAATCGTCTATAATTTCTGATAATATAGTTAAGTGTCAAGTAGTGTATCAAAAAAAAAATTTACGTCTTCAGAGCTTTTTAAACTTTGACCTTTCTTTTTCTTCTTTTTTAATAAATTGGAATCTGAACTAAAGTTATGAATATCTTTAATGTTTTGACTGGGAAACGACTTAAATTATGATTACGAAATAGTTTAATTCCCTTCTCTGTTGGGACACCCTGTAGACATTTTTTGTTTTTCAACTGCAGTGCGCAGAAACATGGCAAAATGTACACGCTTTAAAAGTTTGCTTCCCATTTTTTTACGTTACAAAATTTAGAGCCTGACAGAAGATATATTATTGATTTTGTCTTGCTCTGCAGGCTGTATCCTCTATTAGAGCCAAAAGAAGTTCATATACTTTAAAGGAAACTTGTAGAAACTAGAAAATAATATTTTATGAATTATAAACTTGGTTTATTTGTATACCCTCTGGTAACTTGAAACCCATTAAACTTTTCAAGATTAAAAACGGATTTAAGGAGAGTACCAACACAACCTTCTGCTCCTGAGTTCCTCCGTCTGTTCCTGTTCCCAGCTTTTTAATCATCTTCTCTGTTCCATTTCTCAATCTGGGAACACAAACAAAATAATGTAAAAAGTTAATATTTTTGAAATTTAAATATTTATTTCGTAAAATAAATAATAAAGTTATAAAAATGTTTTGAATTAAACTAAAATTCATACAAAATTGAAATTTCTCAGACCCTCTCACGCCCCTAACCATTACCTCTCCATCTCTACATTTTTAGAGTTCAGAAGATCACAGAGTTCTTCATCTAGCTTTGATCTTCTGTTCTGAATACTGGAGATCTTGATCTCTACAGCCTAACCGCAGCGAACTCAAATATGTAAATAATTCAGAGGCAGAGATTTAAGCGCCAAGTCTCGACTCTCGAGTCTAAATCATTTAGTCTCTATTCTAACGTTCAAAGTTAGGGCCGACGTTTTGAGTTTATTCAAATTGGTTAAAAATTAGATACGACTCAGAGAAAAACTCATCTGAAGGCTGGAAGTCTTGAAACTAATTTTTCACTGATTATTACAATTCGGCCTCATAGGGCAGTCTTAAGAACTAAAATTGCCCCCCCCCCCCTCTATTTTCTTATTGTGATACAAATCTATAACATTTGATACGTTTATGGGCTTTACTTCAATAATCTGCAAAAAAATGGCAAATTTGTAAAAATCCAAATATTAATTGCAAAATCTAGCTATTAAAAATTGCGCAAATTGCAACAAATTATAAATTTTTGAAAAGTCCTTGACCCAACGAATTCAAATAGGCAAAAAAACATTCGCAAAATTTGTAAAACCTAAATGTGTATTCCAGAAAAACGGAAAATGTTCAAATTCCCTTTAAAGACCTCTTTACAAAAATCTGTGCCGAATTTCTTTGCAAAAATTGTGCAATCTGTTTGCATTTGTTATAGGCTTTCCAAAGAGCTACAAAATGTGAAATCCAAAGACTGGCATAGGTCTAAATATAGATTTAGTCTGATATAGGTCAAATAGGCAGTATGCCTGAGGACTCATGCAGTAGGTATAAAAGCGCAGCTTTTAGCCTTAAGTGAGGGGCATGGGTCTGTTAGAAAAGTCAGAAAATTTGAGCTTCCTAGCTAAAATACTTTTAAGTTATTTAAAAAAATGATAGGGGGAGTCAAATTGCCCCCCCCCCCCCGCAGGCCATATAGGGTTAGATAGTTTCTGTAATTATGTTATGTTGTGTTCCGAATCCATTCTTTAGAAAATTTATTTTATGGTTTAAATAAATCAGGATTGATTAATTGACTGAGTAAAAATTACTTTCTCATTGTTTTCGCAACATTTTCAAATATTTAGTTTTCCTCGTCTGCTACAACAGCTATATCTGACATCTGGTCCTAAAACAACGAGAATAGAACTTGGGAAAGGAGGATATATACAGTGAACGAGAATAGAACTAAGGATACAGGGATGATACAGTTACGTATAATAGCAGCTTATAAACTTTAATCATTGTAAACAAGGCCTGATATATTACAAGAGTTCGTAGCTCAGGTATGAATTTGAACAATAGAGTTGATTTAGATTCGAGACTAAGCTTTTAAATCACGGCCCTCGGATTGTATCCTGTATACCTGGATTCTTAAACACCATACGAAGGAATCAAGAGGGACTCCAAGGTGTCCTGGAGTGTATACGTTGAATTCCAAAAGAATGAATATGATGAGGGACTACAAGGTATGGAGTGTTTACCTTGAACTCTCCGAGGGATATGGAAAGGGACTCCAAGGTATCCTGGAGTGTATACCTTGAATTCTCCGAGGGATATGGAGAGGGACTCCATGGTATCCTGGAGTGTATACCTTGAACGAGAGATATGGAGAGGGACTCCATGGTATCCTGGAGTGTATACCTTGAACAAGGGATATGGCGAGGGACTCTTATGTCTCCTGGTGTATTTACCTTGAACTCCTCGAGGGATATGGCGAGGGACTCTAATGTCTCCTGGTGTATTTACCTTGAACTCCTCGAGAGATATGGCGAGGGACTCTAATGTCTCCTGAAGATGAATACTCATCGTCTCTTTCTGTTCCTCCAGTAGGTTCAAGTGCGGGTCCAGACATAGAGAACAATATTTCTAAATTATATACATATTTCAGTTTTCAAACTTCACATTTTTTTAAAAAAGGATTTTTGCTAAAAAATATGTTTACGTCTCTATCCTCAAAAGTCAAAACTCTTTGAACAACTCTAAATATATATAAATCCATCTGTTAACGAATACGTTCTAAGATCCTAACTTTCACGGAATTATTTGATATTTTTCGCAGGAATTTAAAACAGTATCACCAAATAAGAAAAACATTTTTACGCATTTAGCCTTATTGGGCATTAGATCTGTCACTAAAATTTATTAAGATTTGCCCAAGTACTCCATCTTTGAAACCTGAAGCTATAGATATACGCCCTAGGAACCTTGACATCTAAATACTTGTGACAAATACGAATAATTGAATGAATAACATGAATTATGATTGAAATTGTTAAAATGTATGGG
This sequence comes from Eurytemora carolleeae, assembly GCF_000591075.1. Taxonomy (NCBI): domain Eukaryota; kingdom Metazoa; phylum Arthropoda; class Copepoda; order Calanoida; family Temoridae; genus Eurytemora; species Eurytemora carolleeae. Next base: position 167,916 of record NW_019396107.1, on the reverse strand, counting down.
AATTGGGGGAGAAACTTTTGATTTGTATATAGCACTAAGCTGCAGTTAAAGAACTCTATGTAGAGTGTAGACTCAAAAAGACTTTTAAGTCGTTTCTCTACTAAACTGGGTTGCGCATTTCTGCTACAGGAAAACTTGTAGGAATTATCATAAATAAACCCCCCAAAAAAGGCAATATCTTCCACATTACCGGTGAGATAAAGATTCCAATGGTATGCTGTTGTCAATCGGACATTGTCATCTTTTCATGGAGGATCATTTGATATTACGAGAACAGTCCCTTTAAGTCCTTTTAATGTGTCTCATAAACTGTCAAGGGGGGAACTGCAACGAGGTTATAGTGTATAGAGTGAAGATTTACGCTAATCCTTTACTAATTGTATAGGCCATGAACTATACCGAGAGCGTACTGCATATTTGTTTATTACAAGTTGATTCTGGCCTAACCATATAGTATATCAATATTAGTAAACAGTTGTAAGTGTAAAGTACAGCTACCTGAGCACACAGGTAGAGAACTATCACCCCCCCCCCCCCTGGGAAACTGCTTTTATACCTTGTTACAATGAAGACAGGATCGGGCGTCAATATCTTCAGAGTTACAACTGCCACAGTTCTGCAGGTTTTAGAACAATAAAAATAAATAATTTTGAAATCAAGATTAGACATGCCTGGAAAGTCCAGATTTTACAGGAAGTTTTTGAAACAAGAGTAAACTTCTAAATTTCTTTTGGGTGACATAAGTATGAATAAGATAAAAATGATTAAATTGCAATGCTATCTTTTTTGTTAAAAAAACTTACTTAAAGTGATGGACCATGGTTATGTAAGGTAGTTAAAATAAGTATGTAGTGTTGTGGACAAATTCTTTAGAATTCATTTAAGACATTTTAAACTTTTCAAAGATTTGTAAATCCTGAGTTTGAGCGCAAAGTCTACTTTCAAAATCGTACTTTTTGGTGGATACGTTTTCAGAATTTTTTTATTATTGAATAACGACGACAAAAAATGTAAACAAAATTCTAAAGTAAACTTATTAGTTGTTTAGGAACAGGTTGAGAAAATAAAAATTAACTGTTATCATCGAAAATAAGTAATCTTGTTCAATTATTAGTTTCTATAATCCTCTTTAATTACCAAGAATTTCTGCAGATTTTCTAGATTTTTTATTAAAAGAAACGACATTTGAAGAATTTGAAGAAATCTGCGAACAAATTCAAAGAAAATAAGAAATTCAATATAATGATGAAAAAGGAAATAATTAATTCTAACTTCCAGAGGCTTTTACTATAGAATTTTAACTATATTTTACGTCGTCGTTATTTTATAATTAAAAAAAAACAGATTCTGAAAACATACCCAACAAACTTCATGATTTAGAACGTCGACTTTCCGCTCAAACTCAGTAATTATTCATCGTGGAAACGTTGCATACGTCTCAAATGAATCGTAAAGAATTTGTCCACAACACTGCATAATCAGCTTAAACTACCTTACATAGCTCCGGACCAAATATAATCTAAAATAGAACTGATTACTCGCCTCATTCCTTAATTTTCTAATTCTATATATCTTTGCAACCTGATGTGTAAAAACATTTATACTTCAGCTTGCCAAGATAAAATGGATTAGAAAACTAGAATTTGTGCCGAGTAACCAGTTGCTAAGTTTAAAATATGGCCCCCATGGTCATTGTCAGACAGATTTAAATTATTCAGAATTTAGAAAATTAACGTTGAAATTAAGAAAATCTGCCAAATATTTCTAGTGTTATTTTTTCAACGCAAGGAAAAACAAAGCTTTCAGACAAAATCAATATTGAAGCTAATATAATTCTAGAATTCGAGCCCAAGCAAAATAGTAAACTTGAAGTTCAACACCGACATTGGATTAAGCTTATTTCAAGCAATTTTAAATATAACGTGAATTATAATTCAAAAAAAGTTAAAAAAAAAAAAAGAAATAAGAAGAAATTTATCTCCTAAAAATTTTTTCTTTTTAAATTCTTAAAATTTTAGTGATGAAGTTCGTGTTAATTTCTAAGTATCCCAAGATTAAAGGTTAGTTGTTAAATCAATATAATAAACTGCAATTGTTTGTAATACATTAGTAAAACAAATAGTATCAAATAGAGAATATTTGAATAAAATGTTGGACAAATAATAAGTTTTCTTTTATAATTATTATTTAAATTTTTATAAAATGAATAGATTGTTTCTTAATTATGAAATTCGGACTTTTATAACAACAGCTTTTAACCATGCATCCCTAATTAGTTTTTTTTAATTGGCAGAATTAGAACTTTCAGATATGATAATGAAATATGCGATTCTATTAATCTATTAAATTAGCATCCCAACATTTATTAAATTCCACTCCATGCAAAAGAAACGCTATGCTTGCAGCACTGAGGATGCACAACAGTTGAACGTACAGATGAACTCAATTTTCATTTATAAAAATATGGATATCTACGTCCTCCTTGATCAAACATAGATTTAAAGGGATAGAACCTTGTGTATAAATCAAAATTACGTCTACTGTCTCTTTAAGGTGAAATATAAATTATTTTAAAGTTCTATTTTTGTTATTTCCTGGTTCTGTTTAATCTCAACAGGATTGTCTCCTGGTTCAACCTTAGCTCCAGGAGTAAAGTCAGGAAGGTTGGTTAGACCCGGAGTAACGGTTACAACCTTAAATAGGAAGATTGTGATAATTCTATTCAAGTTTTAATGGTATATACAGGGTTATCCACAAAGGAATATACTTAAGAGACGACTCTACGGAAATTATTCAATAATTTTTAACATAATTATGAGTCCCTGCAGCTGTAATATAAGTGTTTCTTTTCTTGGATTAGTGATTATAACATTGACTAGAGCCAACAACAAATTTAAATCTTCATTTTGTCATATTTAATGAGTATATGGTCGTCATTATAGTCTCATTCTTTGTAGGTAACCCTGTATGTTATTAGCTAAGGATTCGGAAACCAGTTTTCACCGCTAACTAAGTTTTCCTAAAATAAAGCCAATAAGCTATTAAGATATTTCAAACTTAGATAATTTAATCTATAAGTACTATTAGTTTGAAATATCTAAGGTCTACGACATTGGGTTACAAAGATATAGAGATTAGAAAATCAGAGTTTGTGGCAAAAACTCAACTCCTTTTAATTAGATTTAAATTTGAAGTGCTTCAGTGAATTTTCAAAACGCTTATTGACGAAAAGTATATTTTTGGATAATAATCATAATATATAATATTTTACAAATGTTGCAGTTTTTTTTAAGAAAAACTTATTTTTGGGGATTAAGTTTTCTGTATTTTTTAAGATGTTGATTGATTAATGTATCGACAGAATTCATATTCGTTTATAAATACCTTTTTGCTTAGTTGATTGAAATAGCGTTTTTTCATAATTGTAAAATATGAAGTATTTGTATTACAATAAAGATGTTTTGATTAATTAAAGATTCAAAATAGAATATTTATGTATAACCTGTATATGTCCAATTTTTTAAAATTCATAAAATAATATTAAGAAAATATAGAACAGATTTACAATATATGTTTTACATACATTTCTGCATTTAGGGCAGTCTAGGAGCATCTTAGGGTTGACATATTGGATAAGACAGGAGCAGCAGAATGTATGCTGACAAGGCAGCAGCTTAGCCCCTGACAGCTCCTTGTAACAGACACCACACACTTTCTTCTCAATATGCTGAAAAAAAACCTGGTGGGAGAGAGAGAGACCGACTATGTAACATATTTGAGCTGAAATTGCCGATTGTAGAGAAAAACTTTAGGATTCATTTGATACCAAAGAGATATTTCTACGGTGAACAATATTTAAATAAAAGCGTGAAATCGGTTTTATAATATTCACCAGTCGTTTCAGCCAGCAGAAGAAATATTTTTAACAATTATTTTATTAACCCGGGCTAAACATGTAAAAAAATTTAATTTATTGACTAATTTGCTATTTAGGAACATATTGCTTAAAAGAAATTATCGATGAAAGCCATAGTAGAACCATGGAATCGATAATATCATTATTTTTCACAGATTTCTTCGTGTCGTCTTCACATTTAAAATTAAGAAAACCTCCAACAAACAACTGTAGCTGAAGGTATTTTCATAAACCTGCGAGATTTTAAAATGGATTTTTATAACTTATTTCCAATGATAGAAGTTTATTATTTTTCTCAGACTATTCCTGCATCTAGTTTTCTCAGTCTATTCCTGCATCTGTTTTCTCAGTCTATTCCTGCATCTAGTTTTCTCAGTCTATTCCTGCATCTATGTTTTCTCAGTCTATTCCTGCATCTAGTTTGTGTGAATAGTATTTGTTACATGTTTTGTCCATGCTTTTTGGGAACTTTAAAATAACTTTCTCACTGGTATTAAAAGAATCCTAAAGTTTTTCAAGTTCAAATATGTTTCGTAGCCGGTCTCTACCCTTAAAGACACTGTAAGCGTAATTGCATCTTACATAAGTGAACTTGTATTTAAAGAGTTAAAATAAACGCCTCTGCAAAACTATTCCCTTTAAATATTTGTCGGAGCAAACATAATAGAGTTATTTTTATTTTTCTTTCTGGAAATTGATAGCTTTAAATTTCTATGCATCACAGGAACAATATATTTAATTGAAATACGACGATATCTTCCTTAATGTTAATTCGGGTAAAATTTCAAAAGAACCAGTATGGGAATATAACTTGTTAAATAGAGGGTCCCTTAATATAACGTTGAATTTCCCGGTTAAAAATAAAGATTAAACGTTATTTTGTTCCTTATATGGCTCAAAGATTTTGAAATTAACTTATAATATTAATCAAGAAGATTACCGAAGATGATGCCGATCTGCTGATTTTCTTTTCACGTCGATCTTCTCTCATAGTTGCCGATCTTTGAACTCCAGACACTGATTTCTTTGGAACTATAGGGGTATCTACCAATATATTAATAGTAAGGGTATCTACCAATATATAAACAGTAAGGGTATCTACCAATATGTAAACAGTAAGGGTATCTCCCAATATATAAACAGTAAGGTTATCTACCAATATATAAACAGTAAGGGTATACACCAATATATAAACAGTAAGGGTATACACCAATATATAAACAGTAAGGGTATTTACCAATATATAAACAGTAAGGGTATCTACCAATATGTGAACAGTAAGGGTATCTATCAATATGTAAACAGTATGGGTATCTATCAATATTTATACAGTAAGGGTATCTACCAATATATAAACAGTAAGGGTATCTACCAATATGTAAACAGTAAGGGTATCTACCAAAATATAAACAGTAAGGGTATCTACAATTGCTGTGTCTCATGATCATTGGACTATGTAAAGTCATTGCTTAAGTCTTAAAGTCGTCTTACGTTTTCCACAGTTTTATGGTTCTCACTGTATACCTGGATCTTGGAGACGTGAACTAGAACTTTTCTTTACAAAAACCTTCTCCGGTTGAACACTTTTAGTAGGAGTAAGGTCTTGAACCCCCCTAGCTGATGTCAGCTCCTGATCTTCATCTCCTACTCCTCGAACCTTCCTGCTTAGTTTACGGATCATCCTGCACTGTATTACCTGAAGTTAGATCTTTTGAATGAGATAATTCATAACGGCTTATCTTTATACCCACAACGGAAGTTTTTTATTAAAATAACCGAGGGATTAACTATACAACCATTAACCATACTCCGATACAATGAGTCCTAAAAAAAAGCTTTTCACCGAGTTTATTCAGAGGAGATAAGAGATATTCGTATTTTGTATACTTTTTTAGTCTTTTCGACTGGATCTTAAATATTTAAATTAAACCTCCAAACAGGGAGGGAACCGATTTAAAATACAAAAGTTTTCATCTCCCGAACTTTAGAAAATGATAATTTTAAATCTCTCTTGTCCTACATGGAATGTTTTTAAGTTTAATGCTATAAATAAGTTTTTTTATATGACAAATCTCAAAAGTAGGAAAACAGCTTGATCTTAATTTTAAAAAATTGCATGTTAATGATTATCCTACAAAATGTTTCCTATATTGTAATTGCTTTATTTCGTAATAATAACTGTAATGATAAATATGTTTTGTAATGAGTAATGACCAATGTCGCCTATTTGTGCATAATTTTGCATATTTGGTTTTCTTTTGTAAATTATATATTCAAAATATCTGAACAAATTTTAACAACACCATTTATATATGTAAGTATATCTTTGCGTGTGAATAAATCTTTATAATAATAATATAAATTTTTTTCCAAACAGAGTTTTTGCCTCTCAGCATATTTAAAAATAAAAACGTTCAAACAATTTCTTTTATAAAGCTTTCTGTTTATTTGAACTAACTGTATGTCATGTTACCGGTTTGAACACCAAGAACTTACTGAAATCCCTTATCAGAGAATTTACAATACTTACTTTATAATTTATTACAAAGCAAATATTTTAATCTTTTGTTTTTACCTTTCATTTAAATCATTTGATAAAACCTTCGCATATACATAATTTAATAAAAGTTGGTTTTAACGGAAAATCCAAAATTTTGAAGAAACAAATCTGAATATAATGTCGAAATTAAGCAATAATTAATCTATAATGTAAGTACCATAGATTAATTAAAATTAAAATTTAAATTAATTCATTAATAAATTAAAATTAATTAATCTATGGTAAATACTATCAGTTTTTCATTCAATCTAAAATATTAGGTTATGAAATCTTTTTTATCTTGGTTCGCAAAGTCGTACCAGTAATTCATCATAAATTAACATCTTCTTTTTTCTAAGATTGAATCGCAATATTAAACTTTATTATTAGTAGGCTTTTAGGGCGCTTCGCGCCCATCTTCTATTTAAATTGTGAACATGTTCTTTTTGTTTACATTTTAAAACAAAGAAGAAAAAATTTTGCGGATTTAAAAAAAAATTTGCGGACTTACAAGAATTGAATTTTTTTTACAAAATTAAAAACCTTTAAAACACATTTTTTTTAAATTTTTATCATTCATAAACCTTCCCTGTGGTTAGTGATGTTCCACAAAAAAATTGGGCCCGATCGTTTCAGCCGTTTTGACGTTTATTGGATACAAACAAACAAACAGACAGACAGAGAAGCTAAATTTATATATAGATAAAGATACATATGGCTGTTGTCTTAAAAAAATCTGATTAGGGGTTTTGAAAACTTTTTCGCCATTTTAAAGTTTTATATTTTGGGTTCAAATTGTATATCCTCCTTATAACAGATGAACAAGGCTTCAGATAAAAAAGGTTAAAAAAACATCCAGTATTATTGATATTTTAACTGGGATCAAAAGCTGATACTTTGAGATACATAAAAAGTCTTTAAAATCCCCTTGGCACTCTTTTTTGGGGAAACCTTGTAGATCACGGTAAGTCAGAGGTTAGAAGTTTGGAACCCGTTTTTATCCATGATATGTAGTATTTTTTACTTCTTATTACTTCTTGCATGTTATAAAGTATATCTTCAGAATTTTTACGGTTAAAGTAAACTTATTTTAGCTATCCAAAAATTAGGTTTTTTTAGATTTTTTAGACTGTACACAAATCTAATCATTGCTTGACCAATTATCAGTTATTTAACATTAAAAAAAAAAAAAATCTTACAGCTGTACTCTATGGCAGCCAGAAAGTACTAATATCTGTTTCTTTATTTTATCTTGAGTTGCTGCTATAGGGATCACTTTCCAGCTGCACCTACTTTAACTTGACAAAGAGACAAGATCAAACACTATTTTTTTATAGAATATTGGTCATAGTAAACAGAACTACTTATATTTTTGAGACGTGAACGCTTCTTTTTGCGAGAGGAGATATCCTGCAGAAGTTCTGTGCAGCAACCACGGGGGATGATAGTTTCCTACAATGAGTTTGTTTTTAACCTTTGTGACAGAAACAATCTCAAGAACTGACGAGGGTCAACCCAGACCGAAATATATTTTCAATAAATTTGGAACTAACATCTACTTTTTTACTCTACAGAGGTTTGGTCCATTACCATTACCGAATTTTAAAGTTTGCTACCTGTGTGCTCAGTTAGCTGTACTGCACACTTACAACTGTTTACTAATAATGATATACTATATAGGTTAGGTCAGAATCTCCTTATAATAAACAAATATGCAGTACGCTTTCGTTATAGTTTATGGCCTATACAATATTAAGTAAAGAATTACCATACAATATCCCTCTAAGAGGGGATGATAGTTTCCTACCTGTGTGCTCAGCTGTACTGTACACTTACAACTGTTTACTAATAATGATATACTATATAGGTTAGGCCAGAATCTCCTTAAAATAAACAAATATATAGTTTATGGCCTATACAATTAGTAAAGTATTAGCGTACATCATCACTCTATATACTATAACCTCGTTGACAGCAACAGAGTTCTTATAACCCGTAAATTAGGGTTTAAAACACCGTCCCTTGGTTTTCAGCGGGACGCAATAATTCAGCGGACAGTTTACTTCACAAGACACGCCTTGCAACATACGAAAGCATGAATAAAATTAAAGGACGGATGGTAAACTAATCCCCTAATATATATCCCATTTTTGCTGTAATCATGTTAATTAACTTTTCTTTATAAATCAACCTTTGTATCTTAGAGACTGAAAAGAGAATTTGAATTGGAATTAATTAGGAACTGTTTTTTGCCAGAAACCAAATTTTCTATTCCCAATATCGTTGCAACCCATTGTCATTATACCTTAAATAGATATTTGGATAGATCAAATATTCTAAATTTGAAATATCAAAGGCCACCAGGTTGCAAAGATATAAGGGTTTAAGTTTGTGGCCCGGACTCAATTCCTGAGGATTATAAAAAAAACAAATTAGAGGAATTAAAAAGAAAGGAGGATTAAAGAATAGAGTGAGACTAGGGAAGAGGATGAAAACTAATGAATACTTCCTTCTAAATATCCATGGCTTACATCCTATATTACCAAGGTCTTGTTCAGATGTATAGGTGTGTAGGTGCCTGGATGTATGTCTGTGTCTTCTCAATATATAATTATATAATTAGGTCCTTATATTTATATGCAGTGGTAAGCGATTATATTAATATAATTAAGACGACTTTTGATTTCTATATTGATTTTAAAAAAGATTTAAACAGCATAGATACACATAAACATGGAAACAAAGTGAAGTTGTTGATTTGAAAAGCTTCTCTTTGATTACCTGAAAAAAAATAAAAAAAATCGTCTTTATTGTATTGATATAATCGCCAACCACTGTTCTAAACTTTAAAGCTTTTTTAAAGCAACAGTAAAATAAATTTTAATTCAACTCAATCACACTCAAAATCCAAGAAGAAAAGTGTTCCTACAGTGCTTCAACTACAACTATTGCTTACAAAATCATCTGCATAATTTTGAAAATTTTAAAAATAGAACAAATAATTTCTATCTTTGCTTCCATTTAAAAACCTATAAAGATATATTCTGTTGCTGATCGAAATGATGAATTGATATCATGACTTCAAGATAATTTACGGGAGTTAGGGAGCAGGGCAGAGCTAGCAAGCAGGGCAGAGCTAGGGAGCAGGGCAGAGCTAGGAAGCAGGGTGGAGCTAGAGAAAAGGGAGGAGCTATTGACCAGGGCAGAGCTAGAGAGCAGTGTTGAGCTAGAGAGTAGGGCGGAGCTAGAGAGAAAGGTGGGGCTAGGAATCAGGATGGGGCTGGAGAGAAGGGCGGGGTTAGGGCGGATGACAGAGTTAGTCCGAATGACAGAGCTAGGGAGTAGCATGGAGGTAGGGACAGGGTGCAGGCTGGTGCTGGATCGAAGGGATGAGCTAGAAGTAAGGATGGAGCTAAGGCGGGGAGCTGAGTTTGAAGTAAGGACAAAATTAGAAAGGGAGCAGGGGAAAAGATTTTCACTTTTAGATGTGTTCATCATTGACAGCTTTGATCGACTGAGATATTTATGCTGCGTAGAGACATATGTGTCAAGTTTGTTCACAAACAACAACTAGTTTTAAGAAGTATGATTTGCGTAGAGACTATAAAACTGTAGTTGATTAAGCAAAATACATACGTCACAATCTAGCGTACATTTTCCTCCATTTGTCCTGACGGGCTTTGAAAGAGTAATAAAGCTGGCCATGGGAGAAGCGGAAGTGTGCTTTTTGTACATATTTCTCTATGTGCATGAAACTATACCTATACAAATTAAGCCAATTTTTACTTTTGCATATATTTTTCTTGAATGTAATTTAGTTTTCAACGTGAATTAACCAATATTTAGTCAAGTAAAAACATGCAATGTACAATTTGATATATCATAAAAACCTAATATTTGAGTATAGTCTAAATTCTCCAAAATATCTATTATCCCCCCTCCACCTAAACTGTTCCGATTTTTTTTGCATTTTTTTTAAAAACGTCCCATAAACCTGAAAGAGTTGTCTTTTCTTTCTTTTAACAAACTAATATGATTTATAAATATTGCCATATTGCAGATAAATATATAAAATCAATTTTAACCAATTTTTCGCATGCATTCGGAAAGAAAAAATGTGTACAAGGTTGAGTTTGTTTTAAATCTTATTTTCGATTTTATTTAGCTCTCAGAAAAATTAATATTTATTTGCTATAGAATAATTTGTTTTCTGAAAATATGCTGTGTTTAATTTTTTGCAGAAAAGATATGAAACAGCAAAGAAAGAAAAGTTTACATATTTTAAACAAAATATCTACTACAATTAAGTTTAAAAAGATAAAAAATTTAAAATCAAAATTTAATGCAAAAGATAGGATTGAATAAACAAATCTATAAAATTGGTAAAATTGAATGAATCTAGAAATTAGTTTTAACTGTAATAGAATAATTACATTCTTTAGGGCCATGGAAAAAATTTGTACAATCGGTTTTTTTATCAAGAAATAATAGCTGACATGATTATTATAGTCGTTGTAATTTCCAACTAATTTATTTCAAATAATTTATTTTAATCTATTTGCAATTCCAATTACATTAGCTGTACAATTCTTGTAAAGTTCTAACATTTGAAGAATTGCATTTGGCATCTCATTTACATGTGAAAAGTTATGGGGGGTCGTCTTCTCCCTTGACGTATCTAGTTATAGGTGCCGTATATTCCGACCTAGATGATTCTAACCTAAAGGTTTTCTGACCTAAATATCGAGTAGTTTGCACGTGTTTTAGGTCGGTTTGGTTGAAAAAAGCTTTAGGTCCGTTTGACATCCTATGAGAAATATATAGGTTTTCCGACCTAAGATTTAGAGATATATTTAGGTTGGTTGAGCATATATATTAGGTCTGTTTACCAGGAAGTTTAAGTTGGATTAGTGACAATTTTAGGTCTGTTAAGCAATATGTTTAGGTCGGATGAGCAATTTTTTTAGGTCGGATGAGCAATTTTTTAGGTCGGATGAGCAATAATTTTAGGTCGGATACGCAATATTTTAGGTCGGATACGCAATTTTTTTAGGTCGGATGAACAATTTAATTAGGTCGGATGAGCAATATTTTTAGGTCGGATGAGCAATGTTTTTAGGTCGGATGAGCAATATTTTTAGGTCGGATGAGCATTATTTTTAGGTCAGATGAGCAATATTTTTAGGTCTGATGAGCAATTTTTTTAGGTCGGATGAGCAATTTTTTTAGGTCGGATGAGCAATATTCTTAGGTCGGACAGCAATATTTTTAGGTCGGATGACCAATTTTTTTAGGTCGGATGAGCAATATTTTTAGGTCGGATGAGCATTATTTTTAGAACAGATGAGCAATATTTTTAGGTCGGATGAGCAATTTTTTTTAGGACGGATGAGCAATATTTTTAGGTTGTTTTACCAATAATTGCCATAATTGTGAACTGTACCACTACTGTTTCAGTAATGCATAAAACGGGGTTTTTGAGGGGGGCTCAACACCCGTTGGGGCCTGTACATGCATCTCATATTTAAAACATGGATAAAATTGGTCTTTCCTGGCCGCAGCGCTTGGCCCCCCAAGCCCGTCCTATCCGCAGTGCTCTTCCCAGAATTGAGCTTAACCTAACCTAACCCTAAAATAATACTAAATAACTTAAATCATTTGGTAATTTCCTAGAGAACGATTTTTGCAGCTTTTTTACATGACTTTTTCAACAATTTTCAATTAAATGTAAGACATGTGGCCGCAGTGCTCGGCCCCCTAGCCTGTCCTAGCCGCAGCGCTCGGCCCGGAAAGTGTCATATATCTTATAACCTAACCCATGGCCGCAGCGCTCAGCCCCCTAGCCTGTCCTAGCCGCAGCGCTCGGCCCAGAAATGAGCTTAAAATTGGTGTTTCCTGGCCGCAGCGCTCGGCCCAGTAATGAGCTTAAAATTGGTGTTTCCTGGCCGCAGCGCTAGGCCCCCCTAGCCCGTCCTATCCGCAGTGCTCGGCCCAGAATTGAGCTTAACCTAGCCTAACCCTAAAATAATACTAATTTAATTGAAAATTGTTAAGTTTTTATGTTTATTTTATATTTAAACATTTAAAAAAAATATTACTCATCTATTATAACCTCTAGCTGAAATAAAAATATTACTCAACCAATCAAAAAAATATTGCTCATCCAACCTAAAAATATTAATGCTCATCCGACCTAAAAATATTGCTCCACTGACCTAATAAAATTGCTCAACCGACCTAAAAAAATTTCTCAACTGACCTAAAAATATTGCTCATCCGACCTAAAAATATTGCTCATCCGACCTAAAAATATTGCTCATCCGACCTAAAAATATTGCTCATCCGACCTAAAAATATTGCTCAACCGACCTAAAGATATTGCTCAACTGACCTAATAAAATTGCTCAACCGACCTAAACAATTTCTCAACTGACCTTAAAATATTGCTCATCCGACTTAAAAATATTGCTCATCCGACCTAAAAATATTGCTTAACCGACCAAAAAATATTGCTCAACCGACCTAAAAATATTGCTCATCCGACCTAAAAATATTGCTCATCCGACCTAAAATATTGCTCAACCGACCTAAAAAATATTGCTCAACCGACCTAAAATGAATGCTTATCTATCCTAAAATTGTTGCTTTAACCAACCTAAAACATATTCCCAACTGACCTAAAATATATCAATAACCGACCTAAATATATTTCCAATCTTTAGGTCAGTTTGGGACATTTCGCTAATCGAACCTACAGATTTTTAGGTCGGAAAAACGTTAGGTCAGAAAAACGTTAGGTTCGTTTCCTCTATAGGTTCGATGAGCGGGTACCTTACGCGTGCGTGCGAAAAAAAATATGGTTAAATGTGGAATTTTTTATAAGTATTCTTCGCTGCATGGCAGTTTGAAGTAAAATATGTCCCATATGCTCATGTCGAAATTTTCCAAACAAAATAGCATGAACACATTGAATAATGCGTACCACTCTCACTAAAACCCACAATGCGTTCGGTCATGGAGTACGTATACAGATCGATCGCTGGAATACGCACCGATAGCTTAGGTGATTATCGTGACAAACACACGTATAATAATCCGCGGTCAGTTAACCGCCGGGGAAAGCGGGATATATGGTCCCCATTTTAATTCTCCCTGAATAAAAATATCAAAATTCAAAGAAAAAATAGTTTTTTTAAATTTTAAGTATTCTAATTTATGCGTGGATTCATTTTTGCAAAAATATATAATCTTAATTCTCTTTGACTGTAAATTATAAAAATTTGAATTTGAAGAATAATTGTTATAGATTTAGAATGATTAATCAAAGAATGTAGTTTCATTTTTGTGTTCGGAAATCAAGTTATAAAACATATCTTCATAACTTAGAGCTCATCAAATTCAGTCGTATAATTTGCGGCACACATTTCATCGGAAAATCTGCAGAAAAAACCGGTTTCTTTCTTGCCTTGTCTCGCCCGAGAAAAATTGCCGGCAATCTTCTAGTCCAACAATGAAAGGTTTTAGACTAGTCTACACCCGCTTAGCTAGGTTGAGGCGGACTAGGGCAAACCAGTTTCGTATTACTAGTGATGTAACAGAGCTTCCTATTGGCTGCCGTTAGAATTCTGACCAATGAGAGATCAGCTTTCATTAGAAAGCGTCACAGCAAGCCAAGCAGGCGGCAGCCTTGAGGTAGTTAGTGCAAGATGGTGGATATGTTTTGAATGTGCAGAGAGCGAAATTTGAAAACAAACTTATGTTTACAAGTGTGAAAGGTTAACAAGAGATAATATTGAGCATAAATTATAGAAGAATCTATTAAAAGGTGAGATGGGTATAAAATGTTGATTTCAAGTCCTGGATCTTGGTTTTACAGAATGGGGAAAACTTTAATTATTTTTAGTTCTAAGATTGTGTAGTTTCAGAAATTTTACGTAAAATGTTTTCATAATCTAGAAGCACGAAAGGTTTTTGTTATTATGATTTTTTTTTGTGATCAACTTATATTAAGTTTTTAATGTTTTAAGGGGGGGGGGGGGTGCGCCAAACGTCAATACATTTTGCAGTATACAACTGTTCAACTCAAATAATATTCTAATCGATTTACAGGGGTCATATGGTATATTCCTAGAGAACGATTGTTGGACCCCCCTCCCCCCCCACTCCTATCAATTTTGTACTTGGATCTTATAGGTTTGAAATGGATATAATTGACCATGTGGCCGCAGCGCTCGGCCCCCTAGCCTGTCCTAGCCTCAGCGCTCGGCCCAGAAAGTGTCTTAACTAACCTACCCGTGGCCGCAGCGCTCGGCCCGGAAAGTGTCTTAACCTAACCTTACCCTAAATAATAATACATATATACTAATTTTAATTTCGTCATGTACAAAATTCATAGGAGGGGGGGCTGGGGAGCGGGGGGGGGGTCCAAAAATCGTTCACTAGGACAGACCCGGTTATATTTCTATTTTTGTTGTATTTGTTGTTTTAAATGCTAATAAATTGTATTTTGTTTTAGTTTGGATGACCATGACAGACTCCGGGGGTGTTCAAAAGAACACGGCGTACGGTGTATTTGTTCAGGCCTGCTGGGCTCAACACAAACGTCAGTATCCTGACGAATTGATCCACAAGGAGATCGAGGAGTTCAACAAACAATGCTCTGTGTGGTGGTACAACCTGTCGGAGCAGGAGCGGGATCGGTTCCAGGAAATGGCAGATCGGAGTAACGCCCAACAGGCCGCCATCAGCCAGTACCAGGTCAACAGTGTTGTCACCACCGTCCAGAATTCGGCTTCAAACAGTTCAGAAATACCGAGTTTCGGATCCAGCTTCGCCTACAGTGATTACGGGATCCAGGGGCAGGGCCAGGTCGTGAACGCCGTGGTGGACAACAACGGTCAAGTGATAAACTACAGTACAAACACAGGCCAGGTGGTGAGACAGGTTCAAGGACAGATCGGGATCAAGCCGATTATGGGACAAAAGGTGAATCAGAAACCCATGAAGGACCCGAACGCCCCGAAGAAGCCGCTGAGTGCGTACTTCCTCTTCTCCCAAGAGGAGCGGTTAAAGGTGAAGAACGAGAATCCTGATTTATCCATCACAGAGGTTGCCAAAGAGCTGGGAAAAAGATGGGCAACCCTGGACCCTGCCGTGAAACAGTCCTACGAGCACCGCTACCAGGACGCCAGGAAACATTACGACCAGGAAATGTCTCATTATAAACCGCAGAAGAAGAAAAAAGATCCAAATGCGCCGAAACAGCCTCTGAGCGCCTACTTCATATTTTCCACCGAAGAAAGGTTGAAGGTGAAAGAGGGGAACCCCTCCTACTCTATCTGCGACGTTGCCAAGGAATTGGGACGACGTTGGGCCGATATGGACCCCGCTATAAAACAGAAGTATCAAGCACGGGCCGAAGAGGAGAGACAGAAATACGACGTTGACATGGCTTCGTATAGACAGGGGACCTACAGCGCAGAGAATAGAACTAGTGGTTCACCGAACCATCCCTCCCCCGCCCCCTCCCCCAGCTATACCCAGTCCACCAACCTACATCAGCCACAGCAGGGGTTACAGCAGACACAGCAAACTCTTACAACAACAGCAGACTATTCAAACCTTCTTCAATAGTTAAATAAGTGCCCCGCCCCCTAATCCAGGGTAGTTAATCCTGTCACGCCCTCGAGGGAACCCATCCTGGTTATGTTCCATATTCATTAGCAGAGCCATTCAATTATTTTTCTATGAAAAACTAGTTTTGTATGAATAAAGAGTTAAAAGAGGTGGCTAGGGGGGATCCCCTCCTCTTCTCTCCCATGATATATTATAACTTCATACTTTTTAGTTTTCAAGTACAAACTCGATACAAGTGTAATACATTACTTTATTAACCATATGGTTAATAACCAGGATCTGAGAAAGTTGAAAATCTGCTGAAGTTTGAGTCGAGTAGATGTAATACTTCAAGTTCAACAACTAGTTTTCTCATAACTCCTTCCATGGATTACTGATGCATGTTGCGACCAAGTGACCCTAGAAACTTCACTTTTATTTAAAGAAATTGATAATGAAAAAATTCAAAGTTTTTCCAAATTATTATTTAAGTTTAGAATAAAATGATATGTTATTTAATGCTAATGAGGACGGGAGGGCTAATCTGAATTTAAGGATTTATGACTTGGAAACGTTGCTTTTGAAAATCCAGATTTTATTGTATTAGTTGTATTAAAAGTTAAATGTACATAAATAAAAATTATGTTTCACTATTTTTAGTTTTTATTTAAAGTATCCGACAAATATAATGCGTCTACACAAATGATTTCATAGACGTACTTAAACTCAAGCGGTCGTTTATTTAACACTTCAGTGTCGAAATTATTGATCTTGATCGATTGATCCTCAGACTTAAAAGTGATCATATTTGGTATCGAGATCAAACATTCATGAATAACAACATCCACGCTAACCATCCTATCCTAGATAACTAAAGAAGTTTTAATTAGTTAGTCGAAGCTTTTTTAAAAACTTTTTTCGTCGCACTCGCAGAGATCGTCTATTTTATGAAAACTTTTCTTAATTACTAATGAGAGGAGAACTAAAGATTGAGTTATTTTTAATTTTCTCTGTACTTAATTAAAACAACTAAAAATTATTTATGTAAAAATATCTAGGGTTGTTAAGAGGGCCAGGGACCAAATTTAATGAATCTGAGCTAGGTCGCTAAACTTCATATAAGGTTGATTTAAATTCTATTCGTAGTTATGTAGTGTAGGTATCATCAATAGCACAATGAGAAATTCTGAATCTATGATTCAAGATACAAAGATACATGGTTGAATTGTCTCCTAACTCAAATTTATTATAATCGGTCCGCGGGGTCTTTGTTAGAAGTCTTAAAATGTTTCTACAGAAAACTAACTTTACTGGGCCGCCATCAAAGAATGAGACCTTAAAGACGACATTAAACCCCGGTTTCAATATTAGTCAGGTCTTTTGTCACAATTTTGGCCTTTAAATACAGAGTGTCCCACGAAACATGACAGTTGGTGAATAGTTTAAAATGTCCTTTTCCATGATATTTCAAGTTGTTTGTTGCCAAAGCGAATAATAATAAATATTTTATAGCATTTAAGTAAAATATATTTGTGTGAAATAAAATGCAAAAAATCTTTAATATGTAATACAGCCTATGGAAGAAGACATTCAAAACTATTTACAAACAATCATGTTTCGTGGGACACCCTGTAGTAAAATAATATTTGACTTTGCTTGAGGTAAAAAGAAAATAATCAATGCTGCATACAAATCCAAGATATATAATATACTATATATTTTCTCGAATTTTTTTTTTTTTTTTGGGGGGGGGGTTTATAAAACATATTAGCTGAATCGGGGAAAATGAATGAATTTGTGGGTAAAAAGCATCAAATAGAATTTAAAACCTGCCTCATGTTGTCCAATTTTTCATTTATCCCCCATGGACCATCATAAATCACTTAAAGTAAGTTTCGTACAATCGTCTCTGAAATCTCATCCTTTTCGAGTAACCCTGTATGCTGAACATCATGAATATATATTGAATCAACTTTGGGTACTCAAGTGAAGCATACATTGTGCGAAGTACGAAAATTTATTGAAGTTTTAAGATAGTTTTCTGACTAGCAAAAATATCTTTTAATGAGGTCATCATAAAGACGAATTTTTATTTTATTTTCTTTGTAATAATTACGAAAATGAAAATAGATTAACAAGTACAATAGGTGGGAACAGAGAAATCAACCAATTATACACTACGTCACAAGTGTAAAATAAACAAGGAAAGCGAAATTTTCTCACAATGGTTAACATATCTTCCAAGATTAAATAAAAAAGTGTAAAAACAGACAATAAAGAACAAATAAATAAATAAATTGGCACTTATTTTACTGTAAGATAAGCACTTAATCTAAGATTTTCACTATTATTAATAGTTTTGTCTGACACAAAAACTGAATTGACACTTGTGACGTCAGAATACAGATGTACTGAGTGTGCAAATTCTACGTTGCCATCTATTGTACTAAAATCTATTTGGGAAAATGAGTCTAGAACTTTTTAGGTACAGGGTGTCCCAATAAACATCGAAATTCAGAGACAACTTAGATATCTTCGTTGATTTCCAATAATTGATAAATGACAATGCATAAAAAAGATTGAAAGTCTAATAGGCTTCCTAAAATGTGGTCAACCATCTTTGTATCTTGAAAATTAACAGAGATATTCAAAATTTAAACAGTTTAATTTAAAAAAACAGGAAAAATTTCTGAATATCTTCGTCAATTTTGAAAGCGAAAAAATGGTAGACCACATTTTGAAAATCCCGAGACTAGTAGTTTTCGGCGTTCAATGTTTCAACTCTGATACTACAAATTTATATTTACGAAATAATCCCGCTTGGAACAAAGTCGTCATGTTTATTGGGACACCCTGTATCATAAAAATGCAGTGTTATCCACAATGCTGAAAACTTTGACGATCTAAAAGTTAAAACTCTTTAAGCGTATCTTTTTTAAGGTAAAGGATATGAAACATATATTTAAAACCAAGAAATTTTCATGTTTTTTCTAAGCCGTCTAAACTAACTGAACAAATTTTTTAAAGATTGAAATTGGTCATCCGCATTTGGACTTGATCTTAGTTGCTTATTGGTGCATCTGATGATTTTAAGCAAAGGAGAACATTAAATCTTGCCGATTTCTCTAATTCTTCATTCCTTTCCTAGGCTATCAGGGTGCTTCGCACCCATCTTCTATTTAAACTTTTAATTGTTGCTCAATCTTTCAGCATATAAATAGTTATGAAAAAATTTGCGATTTACAATTTCGTTTTCTTGGATTTTTAAAATTTTACGAAACCAATTTTTTTGGCAGATATCTTTTTGTTATTCTGAACATGGGGTCATGCAAGGTCCCGCACAAAATTTGGGCCCGTCAGTTCAGCCGTTTCTTGAATACAAACGGACAAGCAAAGTATTTATATACCTAGGGTGTCCCACGAGACATGACAGTTGGTGAATAGTTTTGAATGTCTTCTGCCGTATACTATATTGAATATTAAAGACTTTTTGCAGTTTATTTCGTTAAAAAATCTTTTGATCAAATATATTTTACTTTGAAATCAATTTTACTATAATATGACCTCCAAATTTCCATGTCATATTTTTATTCTTTCTGTTTGGTATCTAAGAATTTCGCAGATTATAGAAGAAGCCATTTAAAATATTCACTGTAATGTTTCGTGGGACACCCTGTATATCAGGGGAGTATTTAGGAATTTGTCCAGGGGGGGCTAAGATTTTATTTCTTTCCAGGGGGGGGGGGGCTCAGCACCTGTTGGGGCCTGAAATCTCCCTAAAATCAGTAGATTTCACTGGTCCAGAGGGGGCTTAACCTCCATAGCCCCCCTGAATACGCCTCTGTTGTATATTTACATACTTAAATAGATTTGAATGTTCTAAGCTTCCACAAAAGTTAATTTCAAAATACTCATTAAATCTTTTATTAAGAACCAATTATAGCTTCTTATTCTCTCCGTCTCCCTTTTTCATTCTAGATCTCTCCTTCTCCCTAATTCCTATTTCTCTACATCCTCATATTCGTCCAACATCTTTATCCCCCTTATTCAGTGGGGTAGTGGAAGTTTAGCCTAGGGGGTGAACTGTTTGCACATCTACTAGCGGTTGATGTGTACCCCTTTGAACCTGTATTAAGAAAAAAATTAAAGCTTAAAATCTATATTAATCTACCCGACTATTAGTCATCTGACCATATTTACCAATCATGCCATTATAAAATCTAGTAGTAAAAGAGCAAAAAACTTAAAAAATATATTTTTTTTATCATATTCATATATCAAATATCATTTCACTGGAAACAGTATTGTTTAAGGCTTAATGAAACGCTGCGTCAAAAAATCTTGCTCCGAGAGACTGAATGGATTTTAAATGAAACCCCATGAAAACAAAATTTGTAAATAAGATTAAGGTTCAAGAAAGAACTTAAGAAACTATAATATAATATAATATATAAAAAAAATGTTAATACATATGCAAGCTAAATATAACTCTTCCTGTTCTCTCCATCCGCCTTTTTCTTCCTATTTCTCTCCCATTTCTCCACATCCCATATTTTTCCTAATTTTCTCCATCTTATTCCTTTTCCCACAATCCTCTTTGTATTTGCTACAGTCGGTTCCTATGTAACCTAATTTTTCTTCCTGTAACAAATTGCTTTACTCCATCAGGTTACTCAAACCTTTCAACCTTTCGGACGGATCCTCAAAGACTAAGAAGTGTAATTTGAAAAAAATTATCTTAAATTGCCATTAAGTCCGCAAGGATTTAGTTCTCCTAAATGTTGTTCTCATAATTGAAAACACAAATAAACAAATTAAGTCTAATGCTGAAAACGTCGACCAATGTCAATTGTCAATAAGGAAATCTTTAACATTTTGTATTTTTTATTTATATCTATCACAACTAAACTCTTAACGTTCCTTGAACCCTGATGAGTGGTGCTAGGTATAAATCATCATTTATTCATAACATTTACACCAGTTTGAATCATCATAGTAAACACAACACTTTAAACTGTCTCCTTTTTACGATATTATCTTGCAGCGACAAGATTACAGCTGACAGCTGACAAGATTACAGCTGACAAATGCAAAATTACGCGTTGGCAGCGGCGGCCTCAGCTGCTAATCTCTCAGCCTTGGTGGAAACCTGAAAATAGAAATTTAACAACAATTGCAAGCTTTAAAAAGAATGTAATGTTATGGGGAAGAAATAACCAAATGGCAAGGTTCTTTCATGGAATTAAGAATACAAAAAATGAAATACCTCATCAATGTTGCCGACCATGTAGAAAGCAACCTCAGGCAGATGATCGTACTTGCCCTCAAGGATCTCCTTGAACCCGGAGATGGTCTGTTCGATGGGAACCAGCTTGCCGGGGTTGTTGGTGAAAACCTCAGCGACCTAGGAGATATCAAATTGAAAATAAACTTAAAATTCAGTGACGGTGATGGACCAAACCTATATAGAGCAAAAAAGTAAAACATTGGCAAATTCTCAAATTTTCCAAGAAATTTATTCAGACATTTAGCAATCTAAGAAAAAATCGCATTATAAAGTTTTCCAATAGATCAGTCCACCATTTTTAATTACAAGAAAATAACATTCGCCATTTTAAATTTGTCGCGACATAAATCTGCAATATCTTATTTGTAAAAATGTCAACTAACCTGGAAAGGTTGGGAGAGGAATCTCTCAATCTTTCTGGCCCTGGCGACCTTTAACTTGTCCTCCTCAGACAACTCATCCATACCCAGGATAGCGATGATATCCTGGAGGGACTTGTAGTCCTGAAGGATCTTTTGAACCCCACGTGCAACTCCGTAGTGTTCGTGTCCGATGACGTTGGGGTCCATGATACGGGAAGTGGAGTCAAGGGGATCTACAGCAGGGTAGATTCCTCTCTCGGCAACAGATCTGAACAATAATCATTTTAAAAGCAAAGAATGTTATAACACGAAAAGTTTGAACTAATTTAAATAAATTTTTATTTCATCCTCATTAGTTATATGGATACCAGTAGGACATTAAGTACATAGACCAGAACATGTTCTAATTTGATAGGGAGACGAGACATGGCATCTTTATGCTATTCGTAAAATTCCAAGTTTCTCAATAACAATGCGAAATTTTGAGTGAATGAGAAGANGGGGAATCTGTTAAAAATAATAATTAAATACAAACATGAATTACGAACCTGGAGAGTACAGTGGTGGCGTCCAAGTGAGCGAAGGTGGTAGCAGGAGCAGGATCAGTCAAGTCGTCAGCAGGTACATAGATAGCCTGGACAGAAGTGATAGATCCCTTCTTGGTGGTGGTAATTCTTTCCTGCATGCTACCCATGTCAGTGGCCAGGGTTGGCTGGTATCCTACGGCGGAGGGAATACGACCCAACAGGGCGGATACTTCGGAACCGGCCTAAAGGACAAAAAGTCAAAAATAGTAAAATTATAAACTATCTTGGATGCCATTGTTTAAGATCGTACCTGGGTGAATCTGAAAATGTTGTCAATGAAGAGAAGCACATCCTGACCTTCCTGGTCACGGAAATATTCAGCAACGGTCAACCCGGTCAGAGCAACACGGGCACGTGCGCCTGGGGGTTCGTTCATCTGACCGTAGACAAGGGCGACCTTGGAGGTTTTGTCCTTGAGAGAAATAACTCCTCCCTCAATCATCTCGTGATACAGATCGTTACCCTCACGGGTCCTCTCTCCTACTCCGGCAAAGACAGAGTATCCTCCGTGGGCCTTGGCGACGTTGTTAATCAGTTCCATGATAAGTACAGTTTTGCCGACTCCGGCTCCGCCGAAAAGTCCTAAATCATTTTATAAATTAATAATGGCCCAACCATGAAACTATTTAAAAAAATATTTCATTTAAAATTTACATTTTATATAAATAAGAAATTAAACTTACCAATCTTTCCTCCCTTGGCGTAGGGGGCAAGAAGGTCGACAACCTTGATACCGGTGACAAGGATCTCCTGCTCAACGCTCATCTCGTCGAACTCGGGAGCCTCGGCGTGGATAGCCTGACGCTTGTCGGTGGGGATGGGGCCACGCTCGTCAATTGGGTCTCCGACGACGTTGATGATACGGCCGAGGGTCTCAGGTCCGACGGGGATCATAATGGGAGCTCCGGTGTCGTTGACAACCTGACCTCTGACAAGACCCTCAGTACCATCCATGGCAATGGTACGGACAGTGTTCTCTCCCAGATGCTGGGCAACCTCAAGGATTAGCTTGGGTTCACGGTTCTCGACTCTAAAACAAACCAGATGAGGAATCATACACACATGGCATGAAGATTAACAGTGTTGTACAGGGAGATGGGGTGTGGGGGGTGAACACTAAACACTGTTTTGAAATTATTTATTCGTTTCTACTATGGTTTTATTCGCTAAGTTGGAGGATAATAAAATAATTTTTATGGGAATTTCTTTTTAAATCAAAATTTTTCTTTTTTATATTCCGAATTTTCCATAACCCCTCCCCTCCCCCACGTTTCAAGGGAAGGGGTATGATTCTTGAAATTATTTACCCCTATTTTGATAACAATTAATTTTGTTATTTTTTGCGTATGCCCGACTTTTAAAATACTGATTTACAAAAATATAATTTAAAAACTAAAAAATCGTATTACTTGGTGTGAAAAAATTTCAGTTTAAGTTAAAATTGAACACGAGACCCTGTTTTATGAACAGTACTAACCCAGGGGGCAGTGCTTAGGATCAATTTAATTTTGATGCGGATCTGGATCCTGAATCCGCACGGGAAAAAGATGGATCTGGATTCAGTTTACTTCTTTAAAATTTACTGATTTTTTTTCATCAATGCAGAATTTCCTTTGTCTTATTTTTTTCGCTTGTTTTTATGCGGAAACTTGATAATCCATTAAAATCAGGAAATTATTATAATCTCTCTTTTTTCAAAACTTCAGATATGCGTTTTTAGAGAAATTTTATATTTAAGCACTTCATGCCCCTTAGATCCTGATCCAGGACGATAAAAATCTTGCGGATCCAACGGATCCGGATCCTAAGCACTGCCGGGGGAATTATTACTAGAGTTTACTAACCTAAGAGCGTTGAGGATCTCTGGAAGACCATCTTCGAACTGAACGTCGACGACAGCTCCGATAACAGAGACAACTTGACCCTTGGGCAGCTTGGCAGCAGCGGGTGCAGCAGCATACTGACGGTTCTCTGAACAGATATACATTTCAAGAATTAGGTTGAATAGGGAAATGAGAAAATTTCAAAACTAAATCATTTATAAATAATTCACCATTTTTATTCCGTAACTATGAAGCTAATATTTAAACGCAAATCTTAAATACAAATAGTTCATTGATTGATTGACGTTTATTTCTATGTGCATCCAAAGGCGGGGTCCGTCATAGTAATTTTTGTTGGAAACACCCCCTCATATCAATTTTGTACATGACCACTTATTTTTCAGCAAATTTATCTTTTTTTCTTATTATTTAGAGTTAGGTCAAGACACTTTCTGGGCCGAGCGCGACTAAGACAGGCTAGAAGGCCGAGCGCTGCGGCCAGGACGGGCCTTCTTTTTCAACAATTTTCAAAAATATTAGTGTATACATAATTAGGTTAAAACACATTCTGCGCCGAGCGCTGCAGGTAGGACAGGCTAGGGGGCCGAGCGCCGCGGCTAGGACAGACTAGGGGGCCACAAGGTCAATTACATCCATCTCTTACATATAAGATCAACTTACAAAATTGATATGAAGGAGGGAGGGGGGGGGGGCGGGGTCCTAAAATCGTATATTAGGAAATTTACCCAAAGGCGAGCACCTTAAATGGTTACAAATAGTTTTATGTCATGCAGAAACATCGAATATGAATTCGCTTTATTTCATCGCCATTTTCCCCCCACCAGGGCCTCCCAAAGCCCCTAAGCAATGCTTGCAGTTGGCAGAAATGAAGTAACAGATAATACTTTCAGTCATTCATACAAGGTTTAACCAAATAAACTCTTTATAAAACATAGATAAAATCAAGAGGTAAAAGAGTGAAAATTAAGTCGGAGGTGTCATGGCGCCCTCCATGTAAGAAATGTCAGCTGTTGTAAAACTAACAAGAAATTCCAAAATTATCAATATATTGGCACAAAATAGGTAAAAGGAGTCTATCTGATATGAGTGAAATTATATTTTAGTAAACTCAAGACTAAACTCAATTCTTGAATCTGTGTAAAGAAGTAGGTAAGAAGTAGCCATTTTCTATGAGAATTACATCGGATAAAATTAAGGTCTTTACGGCATTGGCAGCGCTGTAAATCGTATGTAAACATAGATACTTACGTGCTGCAACAGCTGGGATGTTACTCTTGACAGCAGTCTGAACAGCGGTGGCAGATTTGACCAGCCCAGAGGCGACACGACCTGCGGCGCCCAACATTTTGATGTAGAGTGGAGGAATAGGATAACGTCACGTGATAGGTTGCTGGATTCTGGCCAGTCTAGGCTTTCTACGAAACAGAAAATTTATCACTTCGACGATAAATCGATTAAACTTTTCTAAGACTTTTCACTAAAAATTTAGTATGATTCATTTTCGACATAAAAATTATAGAAAAGTACATTTTAATAGTTTTTATCTTGTAATTAAAAGAATTAAAGACAAATATATTTTTACCTAAGATTTATTTTTTAACGATTAAAAGTATCTTAAATTCCAATTTTTACAAAAATAAATTTACGTAATTTTTTCCGCATTTTTTTATGTTTTAAAGCCTACGGCGAATCCAACTCAATCCACCAAACCAAATATATAATGGAATCCCCATATGATTTGCTGGCAGACGGCCATGTTTGATCTCTTATTGGTCGACAGAACCGCCATGATAGATTCTCATTGGTCCGGTAAAATATAGGGTAAATGGGTTTTGTTCAAAATTTTTCGACAAAAAAAGCTTAAATTTAATGAAGAAGCTTTCAGTTTTCACAACAAAAAAGTGCAAAGTAATTGGTTTAAGGATGATGTTTTCGCGTTCGAATTTTTAAAAAGAATTTTCCCCCGACTGTGTTTTGAAGGTAAAGGGGGGAGGGGGTCAGATCTTATTATGGTGTATAACCTAGGTATTTAAAATATACAAGGGATCATGAATTAATGATTAGACACCCAAACAAACAGAGATATATATGTAGAATATAAGATATGTCTTCATCTGCAGCACTGCCCTCTCTTTCATGGATCCTGCTTCATTTTTTCAATCCTAGGTTCTTGATATTTTCATTTATATTCCCAGAGGCGCAACTAAGGGGGGGGGTCGGCCGGGCGCGCGCCCTCCCCTAGCATCTGAGAGGGGGGGGCGCTGCAGAATGAAAAGAAAGAATGGCAATAATCAGTATCACAGGAATAAGAAAACCAATATCGAGTTATTGTAGAAATTTTATTATACTATTGTCAGTTTTAAAAAGAATATTTTTATCTTTCTCAATTCTCAAGGCTAAAGGCTATTGTAAACATTTAATGTAAAAAAAAGTTCTGAACTGTATTTTATTTGTGTTGAGTTTATAGAGTACTCGTAGATATCAAACTTAGAATTCTTTATGGTAAAATATTCCAAGTTTGAAATATCAAATGTTTAGACCACTCGGTGCAAAGATTTAGGGATTAGAATATTTGAGTTTGTGGCAAAAACTCAGTTCCAAATCTAGAGAAAATTCTGAACCTGGCAAATTTCTAACTGATTATCATATTTGATAACTAACAAGATTTATCTTCTTTGACAGAAGTTCTGTAAAATCGAAAATGAATTTAGATTATGAATGTTGGTTAGATCAATCATTAATTCAATAACTTCAAGAGAAAAGGTAACATTATCTGTCCTTTTTCAATGTAGATGATTGAAATTATTATTTACCTATATGTATTTTTATGTTTTTTTTCCAGAAACTATAAATGATTTTTTTGCAATTTAATCTGTAATTAAACCAGGTACTTAAAAAATACTCTTTTGCGATTCGCGCACATATTCAATGAATTAACTCATATAATTCATTTTACAGCTGTTGGAAGTATAAATTTTGTAAAAACACAAGAACAAAAAATCGATTTGAATTGAACACAACCAAATCTGCATGCAACAACTTAAAATTTCCTTTTTTCGACTTCAAACCCTTAAAAAAAAATTTTGATTTTGAAAAATTCTCAAAAAAAAACAGACAAAAACAAAATAATATATCTGCCCCCCCCCCTAGCAAAAGTCCTAGTTGCGCCTCTGTATATTCCTGCTAACTTTCCATCCTGTTCTTTATACTTTCATATATTTCAGCTAACTTACCATCCTGTTTCATATATTCCTGTTTCATTATTCGTTCCTGTTTTTTTCTTCTTTCATTTCAATTTCATCTTATCCATCATCTTTTACTCTCTTTTAATGTACTTCATCTTTTCCATCCTGTTCATTGCTTGAATTCTTGTTCATTACTTTCAATCCTGTTTCATCTTTTCCATCCTGTTTTATAGCTTAAATTTATGTTTCATCTTTTCCATCCTTTTTATTTCTTTCATTCCTGTTTCATATTTGATCCATCCTGTTTATTTCTTTCTTTTCTGTTTCCTCTTTTCCATCCTGTTCGTACTTTCATTCCTGTTTCAACTTTCCCCTCCTATTTATTACTTTCATTCCTGTTTTATTTTTACAATTCTGCATCATTACTTTCATTCCTGTTTAATCTTTTCCATCCTGTTCTACTTTCATTCCTGTTTCATCTTTCATCTTTTCATCCTGCTCATTTCTTTCATTCCTGTTTCATCTTTTTCATCTTGTTCTCTACTTTTATTCTTATTAAATCTTTTCCATCCTGTTCATTACTTCCATTCCTGTTACATCTTTTACATTCTGTTCATTAGTTTCATTTCTGTTTTATCTTTTCCGTTCTGTTTATCACTTTTATTACTGCATTTCTTTTTCATTCATTTCATTACTTTGATTCCTGCAGTTTCATCTTTTTCATCCTGTTCATTACTTTAATTCTTCTTCCATCTTTTACATTCTGTTCGTTACTTTTATTCCAGTTTCATCTTTTCCATCCTGTTTATCACTTTTATTCCTGTTCTTTACTTTCATTCCTGTGTTATCTTTAACATCCTGTTCAGTGTTCTTTACTTTCATACCTGATTCATCTTTTCCATTCTGTTCATTACTTCCATTGCTGTTTAACTTTTTACATCCTGTTCATTACTCTCATTCCTGTTTCATCTTTTACATCCTGTTCAGTGTTCATTACTTTCATTTCTGTTTCATCTTTTACAACCTGTTCAGTGTTCATTACTTTCATTCCTTTTAATCTTTTACAACCTGTTCAGTGTTCATTACTTTCATTCCTGTTTAATCTTTTACAACCTGTTCAGTGTTCATTACTTTCATTCCTGTTTAATCTTTTACAACCTGTTCAGTGTTCATTACTTTCATTCCTGTTTAATCTTTTACATCCTGTTCAGTGTTCATTACTTTCATTCCTGTTTCATCTTTTCCATTCTGTTCATTACTTTCATTGCTGTGCTGTTTCATCTTTCATATCCTGTTCATTACTTTCATTTCTGTTTAATCTTAGTTGCACCCTGTACACTACTTTCATTTCTGTTTAATCTTTTACATTCTGTTCATTACTTTCATTACTTTGCTGTTTCATCTTTCATATCCTTTTCATTAATTTCATTTCTGTTTAATCTTAATTGCACCGTGTTCACTACTTTCATTCCTGTTTATCTTTTACATTCTGTTTATTTTAACTTGCATTCCTGTTTCATTTCTTTCATTACTGTTTTATCTTTTCCATCCTGTTCATGATAACTTTTATTCCTGTTTTATCCGCTACTTTTCCATTTTTGACATTCAGGGTTTATCCTTTCACCCATTTTCATACTTTTCTCCATTTACCTCTACTTTCTCAATAAAGGTCTTATTGCTCATGGGGTTTGAGTGACAACATGAAAATCGTCTTTTATCATATCATAATTACAATTTAAATGTTTTTTTCATATATAAAAGATTATAAGTCCTGATTTCCAAGATTTGTTTAAAAAGAACATAATTTCAGTTATTTTTTAAAACTTAAATATATATTATATAATAAATACAGTACTAAACTTTTAGGCCGCTTCGTGCCCATCCCCCATCATCTATTTCAATAGTGAACATGCTCTCTTCGCGTGCATTGTAAAACAAAATAAAACAAAAAGTTGCGCAGATTAATTTTTTTTTGAAAATTCGATAATCCCTGGTCCATAAAAAACTTGGACCCGATCGGTTCGGATGTTTAGACGTTTATTGGATACAAACAGTCAGACAAGCGAGTATAGATACATGGTGAGAACGAGAAAACTGAGATGGAATTGGAAGACTATACATTTTAAAGCAACAATTTTGTGTATTTGATGTATTTATAAAGCAAATAGTTGTACCTTTTTATTTATTAATTATGGGGTCTGTTAACACTGCACAATTGATGTGTATTAAGTTCACTGGACTATTTAAAACCATAATTTGAGACTAACAGTCGTCTACCTATTCCACATTTATTTAGTCTCTTCCTGTCCTGTATACACCGTTCTCAAACTCTTAATTTTCTAATTCCCAAATGTTTGCCAACCTTATTGTTAACAGTACTGTACTGTGTTTATCTATGCTGTATTTATATTTAGGGTGAGTAAAAAAAGAAGACAACGCCCATAGGACATATTCTCAGAATGGAAAATAAAAAATTCCCAAAGTTGGATTAAAATCAATGCCAGTTAATGGTAAAAGAACCAGAAACCACCCGGCAGAAAATGGATCTTGAGAAAATTGGCTTCTCTATAATAGAGTGGCGGTAACTGTTGCTGAAGACGAAATAAAAATTTTAAAAAGGAAAACAATAATTGCCATGGTTCATTAAAAGATGACACACATTTGATAAGCAATAGAAATGATTATGGAAGAAGTGGCAAGGAAAAAAGTTTAGGAGAAAGACCAATTTAGAAAAGAATAAAAGAAAGTAAGAACAGGACTAATAAATTTCAGCTCCAATTAGATTTGTGTCTTTATTGAGGAAAAATCCATTTTTACTATTTTTACAACATTCATTTTTTAACGTTGAAGGAAGACAAAATTAAATATATAATTTACAGTTAAACCACTCACTACCCTAAAATAATCAGCTTTAACTACTTAGAATTTAGAATTTAGAATACACAGTTTAAACCTAGATTTAGGCTAATCACTTCCCAACCTGGAATATTAGTTTTTTAATACTTTCCAACCTAGAATATTAGTTTAAAATACCTCCCAACCTAGAATATTAGTTTAAAATACCTCCCAACCTAGAATATTAGTTTAAAATACCTCACAACCTAGAATATTAGTTTAAAATACCTCACAACCTAGAATATTCAGTTGAATCATTTCCAAGAATAATCACTAGTTTTTAATTGTGTCGCATTTTCTTAATAAATTGATAAGTAACACTTTTGTCAAACATATGTTTGGTTCAGTGCAACTGTGATTTAACCCTAAATATCAGTATTGTGGTAATCTTGAGTACAATGTTATATATTTGAAGTAATAAATAAGGATTTTACCAAATTTTGTATTTAGTAATTTTTAATGACATTTTTCACGAATCTTAAAATTAAAATATATTTTCCAAGAAGGAAAAGCTAGGAATTCAATATTAACGGTTCTGAGACCTAGAAGATTTAAAGAAAAATGTCCAACCCTTACTTTCAACCTTTTTCACGGTAAAGGAGGGGTTGTGCGTTCAAAATGCGGGAAAATTAGGTAACAAATTTTAATATTATTTAACATTTAGGTCTTCGCTAAATGTGTAAACTAAATGTGAATCAACTTTAGTTTACAGGGTCTGCAAGCTTCCTTTCAAACTAAAAAATTTTCTATTTACAAGTATTTACAAATTGTACGATGTAATAAATTGCAATCTTGAAAGATGAAACATAATTACCTGAATGGGATCCAAGATTAAAAAAGTTAATTTAATTAGTTCACAAGATGGTTTCGTTTGTTTTTCTTTATACCATCTGTAAAAGAAAACATAAAATAACAATAAAATTTAACAATAAATATACTTTTCTTGCTAGATATTACTTCGTTGAAGGAAAATAAAAGATCGGTTAAAAATATCCTTACATATTCAAATTCGAAGGAAAAAACATGAGTTTTCAAATTTATTCACAAAATAGTTTAGAATATATATTTTTAACACAACGTACAGGAACGTGGAACATGACCTGCCCTCAGTCCACACAAGGAATAACAAGATGTCGGACATCTGCAAGTGGCAGCTAGTACATTAAACGGAAGTTCACTAATAGATCTTAGATATGTTTCTGTTTGAGCAACGACGACGTTAATGCCCTGATTTTAATTTCTAATCCAGACTATGTAAAAATATTGAGCAAAACAAAAACGTTTAACCAAGTTTTAAGAATGAAATATTGCAGTAATGTACATTTTCAAAAAAAAAGTTTGTTATAGTAACATTGTTATAATTCACCGGGTTCGTTTAAAAATAACTCGTCAGGATATTATTGTTTCAAAATTAAAGCGTGCATGCAAAATATATTCGATCTACAGATATATGATATATATATATGTATGTTTTTATATATTATATATGCTTCTTGTATTTTGTTGTTCTACAATACAATAGGGTTTTAAACAAATTATCATGAATTCTTGGTCAATCTGTGATAATCAATGTTTTTCCTCCACGTTGTACGTGAAATATTGTTGATTTTTTTGTGGATCTTCGCCTCACTTTTATATCTTTGGCCGCTGTGAAAGATCGCTGATGTCAATCAAAGAGTGCAATTCAAAATCTGATCTTTCATCAATACGGTTATTGGCATGATATTCTGATTTTTCAAACTCTAAGCGCGATCATAACTGTTTCTGAATGGATCGCGCGTGCGCGCCATGATGACGCGCATTGGTAGTCTCTGTGTGTATCTCATGTATCTCCGACCCCTGGCTGCTCTAGTGCTGTTCCACAAACAGCTCTAGGGTGCGCGGAAGACCGGCGGTGGACAGCTCATGTCGGCGCACAGAACGCGCACTGAGACAGCGCAATGAGGTGTGGCGCACACAGTTTGCAATCTAAAAATACATGAATATTATTTACCACAAATTATTTGGAATTGTTTGAATATATTAGATTTTTTAATCAAAACTAATGTTCTCTTAACAAATATAAAAACACGCAAAAGGAACTGAACATTTTTATCAAACTCAATTTTATCATTTAACCTTATCGTGTAAACCTTTACAATTTTAAACTTTGAATAATAGATCCAGCAAAAATAATAGTTTTAGAATATCAAAGGTAT
The DNA here is from genome assembly GCF_000591075.1 of Eurytemora carolleeae. NCBI lineage: Eukaryota > Metazoa > Arthropoda > Copepoda > Calanoida > Temoridae > Eurytemora > Eurytemora carolleeae. The sequence goes on along the minus strand of NW_019396107.1, from coordinate 135,488 downwards.
ACGGCATAATCTTAATAAAATTAAAAGGATTAGAAAATTAAATCTAGACTGAATCCTGAATACGCCTCTTCTCTGATTGATTGATTGATTGATTGTATATACTTATATTATACTTTATACTGATAAAGACTGTAGTAGAAGATAATCTGACTTTCAAGTCAGACTAAAGTAAATTGCACGTACGAGGAAAATCTGAAATGCTTTTAATTATAACTCCTCGTGTTAAAGAGCAATTGAGAAAAAGAAAACTATTTTGATTTTCTAATATACAACTGGTTGAATTTGCGTTTCTTATACTTACACATAAATGCATTTTTAATCAACAATAAACAGCGTTTAAAAGAAACAATACACTTAGTTTGAAGTTTTATTTTATTCAAAAATTGTCTATAGTCAACTGCATCCATCAATAGACTTTTAAAGATGGTAAAAATATATAAAAATGATAAAAATAATCTTTACCTCATGAAGGGGTTGTCCCTTCATAATATTAAAGAACGGTTTTCCCTCTGAATTGACAAGGTCAAAATGCGCACCTTCAAATATAAATATTATTAAGGTTTAAATGAAATGTGACAAAATATAACAATAGAATTATAATATTTATATGTTGTACATTTAATGAATACAGATTTCAGGTTTAATATTACAATTATAGCGATCATGTACTTTTAACTGTACAGTGTTCAGAGTACATAGTAATGGATTATGTACTATATCTATAAGTGTACCTGCATCTAGTAAGGTTTGCACAACAACTTGTTTCACTGGTTTACTAGCTGCAGCAGTATGTAGGGGGGTGTTTCCATCCTAAAAACACATATTTTATATTTTTATTCAATCTTAAGTAGTAAAAAATATATTATTCATATACGTATTTATTTCAGTTTTAAGTTAAAAAGAAAAAATCTAAATGTAAAAAAACTAAAATTAAAACCTTACAAAGTTAAACTATTAATCTTCTAAGTTCTAAAATAAATTGCCTGCAGTATTCTAAATTTAAACTTTAAACCTAAACGGATAGTTCGTAGATTTTAATCATTATTAAAAGAGACAAGATTTGCCACATCTTCCTGAGAGTGAAACCAATAAAAGCGTAGTATTCGGCAGAAAAAAATCCCTGGTTTCAACTATAAAACTATTTGATAATTCTGCAAACAATATCTCAATATATTTAATTAATGTCAACCCTTAAAAAGTGAACGTTCACATTTTAATTAAATTATAAGTCATGGACCTTCAGGCCTGTTGACAGGGTCGATAAACTCTTGTAATAATAAAACTAATATATATAGTTCACCAACTTTAGTTCAAATATTATTAATTAAAGAACTAAATAATAAATTCTTCACAATTAAATAAAGGGTTTGAGTCTTTGCCACAAACTCATATTTTCTATTCCTATAAGTTTGAAACCTGATGGTGCTAACCCTTGATATTTCAAACTTAGGTTAATTGATCTAACATGATTTATAGTGTTAAATATCTTAGGTCTACATGATCTGGTTTCAAAGATAAAGGAATTAGAACATCAGAGTTTGTGGCAAGGAATAAATTTCTTTGTACTTAATTTTTTATCCTAAAATTTTAAAAAAAATCTCAAAAGGTGTGAAAAAATTACATTATCGATTGCGTTTGGGTCAGCTCCACACTCCAGTAGTAGCTGGATAGCGGGGACACTAGGGAACACACAGATGGGATACCGGCCCACACTAGAGCTTTCTTTTGTACACGCTAGATGGAGCGCAGTGGCGCCACCGCGACCACGTGCTCCGACATTGACAAAGTTGTAAACAGCCTGCTTCACTTCAAACACCTGAAAATACAAAGATAAAGATTGTCACGTGATTATAAATTGAAACATCAATATCGTAAAGAACAACTTTGATTTTACTAGTAAAGGGAAGAAATTTCCAAACCGTGCTTATGTTCCAATCCTAACACTCGAGTGTTGGATTTGGGCCAAATCACGTTTTAGAACTTTCTTCCCCTGTAGTTGGGGTATCCTGTTAAAAATATCTAACAAATACAAATTATAAATAATGAACTAACCTGTTTGTCTGGTAAATGAGGAACCAGTTTAGTAAATAAGCAAACCAAGTGAAGTAAGATGACAATGGTTCTGAAAAAATGAATTTTTATTACATTTTATCAAAATGAATGTAATGGACCCCCATTTCTTTAGAAATACAGAATCCGGATTTAACTTAAAATTTAATCAGTGAGAACTACAGCCAGATTTAAGAGTTAAAGAAGATAAAAAGTTTCGAAGGATAAATTTAAAAAAAAGATGTCAGATAAAACTTATGTTCTGTGTACCTGTTAAAATATGTAGAATCTCCTCCCTTCCCCTCTCCTCCCTCCAGAGCAACCTGACCGGCCTTTACTTCTCTCACAGCTCGCTGGAACACCGTCATAATATCACAGAAACTAACCGGCGGAGGTGATGATCTTCCGCCTCCCTCCTCGCGTTCAATAGCTGCCCCTTCTCGACCTCCGCCAGCTAAGTTGGCGAAGGGTACCTGACCCCGTGAACGACCTAAAAATTTCAAGCTCTAGAGATTTTTATGTATTCCTTCCTGAAGAAAGAGATATGATCAACTTAAATCTTATTTGTTAATTTTAATCTAAAATATCTGCATCTCTCCTAACATAAGTAGAAATTGACGATTCATCACTTTCCATATGTGCTTAGACTCAATCATATTAACAGTTCCTTCAGGAAACTCTATTCTTATTCCTTCTTGTACCCTTTTCTTGATTGATCGCTTTGTTCTACGCTGTCCCAGCAAGCTAGTTTGTTCTATGCTGTCCCAGCAAGCTAGTTTGTTCTGTTCCACTAAGCTAGTTTGTTCTTTCATGTCCCACCAAGCTTTAGTATGTTCTGTCCTGTTTCACAATACTAGTTTGTTCTATGCTGTCCCAGCAAGCTAGTTTGTTCTGTTCCACTAAGCTAGTTTGTTCTTTTATGTCCCACCAAGCTATAGTATGTTCTATCCTGTTCCACAATACTAGTTTGTTCTATGCTGTCCCAGCAAGCTTGTTTTTTTTCTGTTCCACTAAGCTAGTTTGTTCTTTCATGTCCCACCAAGCTATAGTATGTTTTATCCTGTTCCACAATACTAGTTTGTTCTATGCTGTCCCAGCAAGCTTGTTTGTTCTGTTCCACTAAGCTAGTTTGTTCTTTCATGTCCCACCAAGCTTTAGTATGTTCTGTCCTGTTTCACAATACTAGTTTGTTCTATGCTGTCCCAGCAAGCTTGTTTGTTCTGTTCCACTAAGCTAGTTTGTTGTATCCTGTTCCACCAACCTAGTTTGTACTTTCATGTCCCATCAAGCTAGTGTGTTCTATCCTGTCCCATCAAGCTAGTATGTTCTATCCTGTTCCTTCAAGCTAGTTTGTTCTATCCTGTCCCATCAAGCTAGTATGTTCTATCCTGTTCCATCAAGCTAGTATGTTCTATCCTGTTCCATCAAGCTAGTATGTTCTATCCTGTCCCATCAAGCTAGTTTGTTATATCCTGTCCCATCAAGCTAGTATGTTCTATCCTGTCCCATCAAGCTTGTTTGTTCTATCCTGTCCCATCAAGCTAGTATATTCTATCCTGTTCCATTAAGCTAGTATGTTCTATCCTGTCCCATCAAGCTAGTATGTTCTATCCTGTTCCATCAAGCTAGTTTGTTCTATCCTGTCCCATCAAGCTAGTATGTTCTATCATGTCCAACCAGAATAGTTTGTTCTATTCTTATCTCCCGTCAGTGTTAAAAATGCAATCCATTAAATAATGCATCTCCAATGGTTAAATGTCTTTATAATCTCTCCCAAAATCTATGTTTAGAGGGTCGTAACTATTTTCATACTATCTTATTGGTTTGAGACAGATACAGATCTTAGTGACATTTCATTGCCATTCTCTTTCTTCTCCAAATTGACGGTGCTACGACATTTTAGTTAACGATATGTTGTATGACAAAATGCCAGTTTTCTAGGTTTACACTATGTGACAATACATATTAAAAATGTCGCTTGCAAAAATATTGGAAAGCCAATTTGACGTTTTTCCTCCCCGTCCCCCTCCCCCCTTTTTAGTTCGAAATTTTTAATATTCTACTAAAAAAATTTGCTTTTTTAAAACGTTAAGGCTTAAAATCATAACTTGCAAAATACAAAATCGTACAGTAATTTTGCAAAAATTTTGCCTTTTCCTTATATTTAGTTTGTAGTGCTTATGACACGAATTTAATCTATAAAGCTTTAATGGTTGAAGAATTGAACCCTGGAGTACTCCCGAACCCGTTTATTATCCCAATCGTATCTTCACCTTGAGAACATTATTCACTTGACAATAGACCTGAACTCAGACCTCGCACTTAAACAGGATTATACCATCTTTATTCAGTCCTCTCATCCTCTCAAATTTAATCTTAACTGTTTGTTAAACCCCTCCTTAATCCATCTTTCTCCATTGGTTGATTCAACCAATGAGATGCTAGGAAAGTTTCAACCTTAACCAATCAAAAATCGGGATTATAACAAACTTAATTTTTGATTCACAAATTGAGTTAAGGTTTTGAATTTAAAAGTTTCCATCAAGGATATGTAGTTATATTTAGCTCCATAATTTACCGGTTCAGTTCTGTTAAGGATAATAATCATTGAAATCTATGGAGACAGAAAAAATTGACAGAAAAGTGTACTTTACCCCCCCCCCTCTAACCTACCTCCTTCTGACATCATGAAGCTAAAAAGTTCGGCAAAGCTGAGAAGTGATGACTGCGTCATTGGAGATAAAGGTTCAAGTATCTTCTGTTGCATATCTAGTGCGTACATCCAGAGGGTGATACACCGTTCAAAGTGTCCCATATCTGCGTAAACAGCGCCCCTAAAATAAATTGGCGTAATAAAATTGTAAAAAATTGTATATAAAAAGATAAAATAATTTTAAAAATGTTTGAGCTGGGAAATATTTTTTTTATTACAATTGATTTAAGCAAATTTTAGAAAGAATAATTTTACATGATGGAAATTGTATTTCCGCCAAGGGCGTATACAGAAATAAATCTAGGGGGGGGGGGGGCCAACGAGGTTTCCCCCAATAAAGTGTACAAATATTACGACGAAACCTAAGGATAAAGGTCACTGTTTTGTTCATGTAAGTTTTGAAACATAAACAACAAGTATACACTGCTAGATATTTCTTGATAAGAATTCTAAACTAATATGGATTTTCTTTAAAAGTTAAAATATTTAACATCAACAAAAATATCATTTTTAAAAATATAAATATAGCCAGGAAACTCAAGTAAATATCATGACGAATTAAAAATATTACGTAAATATAAAGATATTTATAATATATAATCAAAAAAGAAGGTAAGCCTCCAAAATTAAAATTTCATCGAGGTATTACAGAGAAAACGTGCCATTTACAGAGAACGCATGGTTTTTCAATAATTTACTTATTTCCAACCGTATCGGTGTTAAACACATTCAAACTTTTAGGGAGGGGAGGTGAATTATAATAAATAGGATTTTAATTTAGATTTGTGATATGTTTTCTAATCAGAATGTTTTTTATGCTTGGTTAAAAAAATATATTTGCATTAAGATTCCCGTTTACACTGGCTCTAGCTGTAAACCTTGTTGAAAAATAGATAAAAATAGATTTTGGTCCACGAAACCTAGAGAATCATCAGATCTATATTCAGTAGAAGCCAATACCATACTTGAAAATAGATTAAACCTCAAAAACCAATATATTCATGATAAGATAGGATTCATCTCTAGTTCCAACATGAAAAGGAAAACAGGGGAATATATTTCCATCAAAATACTCACTAGCACCCCCAAAAAAACCACAAATTTAAAGATTATTAAATGAGCCAGACAGAATTCTAGTATCTGATACAGTAGCTAGGATCCGATGAACCGGGCCAAGTACCTGTATCTAATATAGTAGCTAGTATCCAGTAAGCCGGGCCAAGTACCTGTATCTGATATAGTAGCTAGTATCCGTTAAGCCGGGCCAAGTACCTGTATCTGATATAGTAGCTGGTATCCGGATGAGGTGGGCAAAGTACCTGTATCTAATAAAGTAGCTAGTATCCGGATGAGCCGGGCCAAGTACCTGTATCTGATATAGTAACTGGTATCCGGATGAGCCGGGCCAAGTATCCGTTCTCTGACAAGCAAAGCCTGCATCCGCATACTATCCGGATCTGAAATTATCTCTTCCAAAGCGGAAACACTCTCCACCTGGGAAAGGTAAAACAAATGAAAATTTTTAAAATTTTTAAAAATTGAAAAATGTTCTTGGTTTTATAACATTAAGGTGTGTCAAGTCTATGTTTACATATCTCAAACAGTTTATCTAAAATCAATATTTGATTAAGATTTTAGACAAACACGTGGGTTGTAGAAAAAAGTCATAATAACCAAGGTTTACTTTTTTCCCTTTCAAAATTTATGTTAGAAATCTGCAAGAATAATTTTAAAGTTTTTTAAATTCAGATTCATGGTCTTTTTGAGTTGAATTTAAACATTTTGACAGAACAACTATAATTCACCCCCCCCCCCCCTCCCCTTAGTGTACAGTATGCAGTACCTCTAATGTGTTTTCGTAAGCAGAGATAGGTGAGGAAACAAGAGCTTTAGGGATAACTAGGACTCCATCCAGGTACCTGACATTAATCAATCAATCAATCGATAGGTTATTCATCAAAGATAAGAAAAAAAAATAAGAAAAAAATAATTGATCCAAACGCAAACATAATTGATCGATTAACTAAGGAATCAATCAATCGATCAGTAAAAAAATTAATAGATTAGTGATGAAGTGATCAAGAATAAAAAAATTAGCCAATAAATCCAAAATACTTGTTAAGAAGGTATATTCAGTAACAGAATCTCCACGGGGGAAAAACCTACTAATTGAAACCAGACACATTTTCCTTCTTTAGGAAAACAAATAAAAAATAAAAAAATGTAAATGTAAAGAGTACCACTCCCCCCCCCCATTGAGATTTTAGAAACACAGTAGCCCTCCACCCCACCAAAAGAGGGGGGGGGGGGAATAAGGAAAAGTTTCATCAGAAAAAAAATTTAACAGGCAGCATGAAAGATCTTATGTTTTATTTATTTGTGAGAAAGCAATAAATGTTCTATGAAGTATAAACAATAAGAGAAATAATTTCATTAAGTCATTTTTAATTTGGAAAGTCTTCTTAAAAAACGGAGTTCTGAAAAATAAAACAAATTTTAATTTTTCTGCGTTACCTAGAAAAAAAGTCATGAATTCCTTTTCTACTTGTAAAAACTATCCAACCCCCCTGAACCCTCTCCAGTTTGATCCTTATTAACCTAGATCCTCAAAACTAATGATGCCATTCCGTGACAGAATCTGACTGCCAGATTTAACCAACTTTTGGTACAAAACTTGAAGATCAATACAGGTCAGTTACAAAACTATGGTTATCATTGCCAAGTTGTTGAAAATGTGATCAAGGGAAGCCGTATAAAACGTAGCGAACCATACACGTTTTAGTAAATAACCAAAATATATGGTCCTGGTACCTTTATTCTTATAATCATCATAAATAAACATTAAACATATCCTTTCTTACGAAAAAACCGCATTTGATAAAATTTTTCTATCACTTACACATGACTAAATAATTTTTTTGAAAATGAAAATTAAGGAGAGTGTGTACTTTTCCTCAGATTTTCTAATCTCTATATCTTTGCAACACAGTGTCGTAGACCTATGAAATTTCCAACTAGATATTTTAAGAGGTTTACACCATTAGGTAGCAAAGATGTTTCTTTGTTTGGGAAAACTATTAATTTTAAAAGAGGTGCGGGAAATAATATTTTCTATAATTTTCAGAAAGATTAGAACTAAAGAGAAGGAGGAGAGGGAACATATTTTGGTTAACAAAGATCGAAGTATTCCAGGGCAGGGTATGAAGACCTAACTATAGTTTGTTCTGTTTCTTAAGGATACAAAAATATTTCTTAGAAACCTTATACGTCACAATCAAGTACAGAAATCTAGACAATTCTGAAATTTATATTTATACTTTTTTGAAGCCTATTTGTAAATTTTAAGTTCAAACCGAATAATTGGCAAAATACTACTCGATTTCTGCGTGAGAGCGTGCACGACATGGTTTGCAGTGATAGAGGACTGGTTTAATCTTGCTTTAATTATTTGTTTTCTTCACCTCTCTTCCATTGCTCTTTTCCAGAGTGTAAGAGCTCCCAGCATATCTCTCTTTTTATCAACAAAAGTAGCTCCAAGCAGCTCAAGAGCATCAATCCTCTCCTGTTTACCTACCATATCTCTTTGTCCTGAAATGTGAATTTATTATAGTTTTAGATATTTTTATGTGGTTTTATGGTTTTTAAATCTTAAAAGGAGTCATCTTAAATGCAAGTTCTCTCACACCTTTTCTTATTAATCCATGCAACTTTATTAATCTATCTATCCATCATGTATCTTTCTATCCATTTATCAAACTATCTATCCATCTATCTATCCATCTATCTATCTATATAACCTGTTAAATGTTCCACTATATGCAGATGTCCAGTAACACTGGCTGCAAGAAGAGGTGTCATTCCTGAAATAATAAAATTATCATTATCATTATCATCATATTTGTTTTTATCATTATAATTTTCATCATCATCATCTTTGTTTTATCATTATAATTATCAAAACAATTATCATCTTAATTATCTTTGCTTTTATCATAATAACTATCGTTATAATTATCATCATCATCTTTGTTTTTATCATTTTAATTATAATCATCATTATCTTTGTTTTTATTATATTAATTATCATTATCCTGATTTTTATTATAATCTTGATCATTTCCTTTTAATTTTCAGTTTTATTTTCAGATCATTATTATCATTATTATATAAATAAAAAAAAAAACATTCATATATATATATTGCCTATAGCCGGCCAAACGGCTGGACCGATTGAACTGAAATTTTTTGCAGACACTCATTGATTTTTTTCATTCAATATTTCTTATAATTTATTTCCCCCACGGGCAACGCCGTTCCCTCCAGCTAGTTATCTATATAATAAAACACGACATTCATATATATGTTGCCTATAGCCTATACTACTGTTACTGTTACCGTTACTGTTACTATTACTATTACTATTACTATTAATATTTCTATTAATATTTCTATTACTATTACTATTACTATTAATATTACTATTACTATTACTATTACTTTGACTATCATTATTATTATTATTATTTAATTTTATGGGAAACCCCATCAATTAATTAAACAGGTAGATAGAAACGTATCAATTACAATCTTCATAATTTGTATTTTTCATTTTTATTGTCATTATCATTTATCATTTATCATCAGTTAGAAAATGACACAAGTCTAGTAGAATAAAGAGACAGAATGTCGAACTAATATTGTTAAACTAAAAAAATAGAACATTACAAAATACATTTACTATTTTATAAGGAAAACACAATTTGGAGATAAAGGATTGATAATGGAGATTTTGCATCAGACTAAGTAGAATAAAATAAACAGGATGAACAAAAGAACTATTTATCAAAGCAATGATTCAGATTTATTTTTTAGGGAAAAAAATTTGTCGTTTGTGAAAATTTTCTAAAATTTTACCAAGTTCGACTTTAATAGTTAAACCGGATAAACTTGCTTTTCTCATACGCACTGCGTAAAATGAAAACTAAAGGCGCTGCAAGTTCAAAAAGTTGAACTAGTAGTGTCGCATAACTTTGACCTTCTCCGACTGTCTAGTTTACAGTGCGGGGCAATAAAAAATGTTGGAACATGTTTGTTAGAATCTCACCGTAAGCATCCACATCTATTCTGGCTCCCGACTGTATTAACAATTTCATTATCTCTAGGCTTCCACTCTCAGCACAGTCGTGCAGGGCGGTGTTCCCCTTCACAGACTTCCTACAGGACAACAACAGGTTAGTAATCGGGTAAATATTTAATTTAATAAACATCGAAACTAATAAACCAAATAAGATCAAATTCGAAGTGTGACCTCACATAGCCACAATTTGTGACCTCACATAGCCACAATTTTTATGTCCATATAGTATTCAAAAATGTTTCCTTAAGCTTTTGGAACAAAATGAAAAATGCAAATTTAAAAATGTAGGTAGCACTTCAATGGATTTTGATTATTGAATTGCCTACACACCGGCAATTACAGGAATTATTTATCTTTAATCGACACAAAAAACGTGTTTCCCAGCGCAATATTAGCTTGTGAGAAAAACGTCTGTTCCTAAAATTGTTTTGATATCTGAAGATAATGGACTGGTCCATTAAAACAACAAAATTTATTTTATATCGCAAAGGTTAGCCCTTACCTAAATAAAGTTTGATATTATTCTCATTGGTAATGATTATATCATGTTGGAATATTCGAACCAATGAGAATAATGTCAAACTTTATTTAGGTAATGGCTAACCTTTGCGATATAAAATAAATAGCAAGATATTCGGCATACCTCTGCCTATAATTTTCCCCATTGAACCACCCGGAAAATTTTCGCACAAATAGAGTTCTACGCGCATTGCGAGATGTGGGCCCAAAAATAAAAAATTTCTGAGATAGAAATTATAAATGTTGCAACTTGCTTCGATGTTCATTGGTTACTTGAACCTATTGTATTCTTTTCCTTTGATATTTTTGTTAAAATATGTAGATTTCTGATGAAATAAACAAGAACAATTTAACGATGTGAGATATAACACTAACAAGATATTTACCAAGGAATATTTTCACAAATATGGCAAGGAAACTGTATGTACTGCTCGCCTCATCAGGGACGCATACAGGAATTTGTCCGGGGCGACTTTTTTTAAATTCCGGGGGGGGGGCTAGATTCCCCCTGGAAATCATAGTTTTCAGTCAACAACAACATACCGTAGCCCCCCCCCCCATCTTCTTGATGTCTCTGCAAGATAGCCCCCCCAATACACCAAAACAAAGTCCTGTGTACGCCTCTGGATCTAAATATTTATATTACCTGTTCACATCTGCTCCTATTTCTATTAGATATCGAGCAATTTTAAAATGTCCTAAAAATACATTTCATGATAAATTTTTCCAACTTTTGTTTCAAGTTTCTGACATTCATTGCAGTTCTATTCTTGATAAAAAATAATGAAAGAAAACCGGTTCTATTGATACTTTTATATACAGGACCGTACTGGGGGGGGGGGTACATGTCCCGTAAAAGATAAAAAATTTTACGGTGTAAAAGAATTTTGCCCTTCCCCCTCCCGTCAAAAATTTCCAGTTACGGTTAATAAATTAAATTATTCAACTTTGATTCTAAGTTAAAATTAAACTTTGAAGTAAAAATAGAATGAAATCCTCAAATTAAAAATCTATGAAAGAAAAAATCTAGAAAAAAGGACTTGAAAACTGAATAAATTAAGAAGATTCAATGAATCTTCTTAAAAGGATTGTTCAATGTTCATCTTTTTCAAAGTACACAATACACGGCTAATTTTTTGCTGTGTTTCTAATCCGTACTTTTAAGATATAGTTATTTTTTATATATTGTGTCTTAGAAACGCCCGCCCTACCCCCATATTTTGAAAAAAGAAATCCCCGTGACTATTAATGCATCAATTTTAACCTGGCGTAACCTAGATAAGTATAATCACGGGAGGTTGCTTTTTAACTTATCGAGAACGGAGCCAATAATAGATTTTTAAATTCAAGTGAGTACCAGCTTTCTATGAATAATAATAATAATAATCGATGGAATTAAGAATTGATAAATATTCACCCTTATAGCAGGCTATCATCAGGCAAGTGTGTCCGTGTCTGTTCGCCACTTCAATATCTAGACAAATATTTATATTTATAATTAAAGGGTCTGTGCGCCACCTATATATCTGGAGAATGGAGATATTTACATAATAAAGGGACAGTTTGCCACTATAATATCTAAACAACTTTTCATGATAAATAATTAAAGGACTGTTCGTCACCTTTATATCTAGACAAGTATTCATATTAGACTATTTACCACTTCGACATCCAGGCAAGTATTTATCTTTAAATGACCTTTTTGCAGCTAATTAAAGTACGACCATTCCAAGGAACTGCTTAAATGCATCATAATATCTTCCTTGTTGATATTGTTAATCTCGATATCCAATGTGGGCACTAAATCAATCCAATTAAAGTTGCAGGATATGGACAACAAGGGATATATAAGAGGAATTAAATGTTTGATCCTGATATTCACAAAATTTCTGGTTTTCTAGTTTAATGAAATAAGTCCGAACACGTGTGCAACATAATATAAATGTTTTCTTTTATAATTAAAATTGCTGGAACACCCAACTTTGTTGAAAAAACAAATGAAAACTTTTTAACTAAGATTATTTTTCTTATGTAATCAAATCCATTGGAAGAACACATAAAACCCTAATTCATATATGGCAGAGAATGAACAAATTAAGTAAATCCTCGAGTTATTACATATTTTATTGTCTAAATGTGCAATTTCTGGGATTAATGGGGGCAGTACAGGTTTTACTACCACACCCTGCAAGAACAAGAATTTCCGACGCTCCGTACCCCGAGGGAACATTCCTCACAAAAATGTAAACCTAATTTATTTAGAAAGAAAAAACGCAATATATCGTTTTCATTCTTAAGAAATACACACAAGAGAACAGAATTTCATCCTTATTTTTTATGAAAAACTTTTCCGGCGAGGAATATTTCCTTTCCAACTATGACAATTTCTCTCTGCCAAGTTTTAGTAAATATACAGGGTGTCTCAGAAAAAGGGTGCTTTGGGTGAAACATTAAAAACGACCATAGTTCTGATCTTTTAGATCGCTTTGTATCTTTTAATATCAGAACTATAGTTTCGTTTAAAATCTTTGAAAACAGATCACCTGCAGAATTAAAAGTTACTAGGGCACAAATTTGAGACTTCAGAATGAATAAAAAGGATACAAAAAAATTTTTCTAAGCCACACAGTTGATTTTCCTCAAAACAATTGTTTGAAGTATTTTTTTTTCCTTCCAGGTTAGGTAAGTTGAGCTTACATAATTCTTCATTAAGACGTAATTTTCAAGATATTTAAATTCTTTCTTTTTACTTTCCGACCTGGACTTGGCAATTTTTACATTTCATGACTCAGGCATTCATAAAAAAATATATAAATATTTCCCCAGCTGGAAACTATTTGCTGGACTCTTTCCATAACATTGACGTCAATACCCAAGGAATCAATCTTTGACTTTTAGTAGGATACAGCTAACATGCAGTATGATATAACAGTTAACATACAGTAGGATACAGCTGACATAAAGTAGCATACAGCAGACCAACAGTAGGATACAGCAAACATACAGTTAAGGATACAGCAGAAATACAGTAGAATACTGAAAAACATCCAATAGGATACAGTTAAAATGCAATATGATATAACAGTTAACATACAGTAGGATACTGTTAACATACAGTAGGATACAGTTAACATGCAGTAGGATATAAAAGTTAACATACAGTAGGTTACAGCAAACATCAAGTTAAGGATACAGCAAAAATACAGTAGCAAACTGCAAACATACAGTAGGTTACAGAAAAAATGCAGTAAAATACAGCTAACATACATCATGATACAGCGAGATACAGCTAAGATGCAGTAGAAAACAGCTAACATACATCATGGTACAGCGGATACAGCAAAATGCCGCTTGATATACAGTGGGAAACAGCTAATATGCAGTCACCAGCTTAAAGCAAATAGCAAACATACACAAGATACACCAAGATACAGCTAAAATCAAGTAGAAAACAGCGAATATACAGTAGGATACCGCTAACATACAGTAAAAAAACATTCAAACATACAGTAGCAAAACAGCTAACAGTAGAAAACAGCTAACACACAGTAGAAAACCGCAAACATACAGTAGAAAACAACTAACATATAGTAGGATACAGCAGAGATAATAGTATAGAATACATCAGACATAAATAAACCTTTAAAATATTTCTTTTTTATCTTAAAAATGAAGTCTACTGCAGTTTCTGGGATGTTGACAAATACAGTGCTCTTATGTTCATTCTTGTTTTTAACAGAAGACGATCCGCCATTCCATAAAAATATTGAGATATTAAGTCTAAACAAAAAACACACAAACAAATAACAAACAGTCAACCATCTTTCCGTAAATACGATTATTCTTTAATGTACTAGTTGGTTACGACACTAGCCTAGTGTGGCCAACATGCAGTGCTTAGGGTCCAAGGGGAAAAATATCTACTAATTAATGCAAAAAAAATATCCTTTTTTACTCTCAAACCCCAAATCTTAACTGCAGAAGAAAAAAGAGAGATTGTAAAGATGATTTCTGAATGGTTCATAAAGTTTTTGCATAAAATAAGCGGAAAAAAAGGAGAAAAATAATTTGACAATTGTGCTTTGTTAAAAAATTCAGTAAATCTTACAGAAATGATCATGACCTGGATACGGATCCGTTTTTTCCAGTGCGGATCCAGGATCCGGATCCATTATTTCCAGTGCGGATCTGGGATCCGGATTCGCATCCAAATTAAATGGATTCTTAGCGCTGCCAACATGTCTGATTTTAGACCTTTCTTGAACCCCTTAACAACCTTTTGGAGTAGTCCATCTCGGTACTAACCCAGCATGAAACCCATTCATTTATTTATTTGATTTGATTTCACTAATAGCCAACATAAAAACATATTACAAGGAAATATTTTCTGGCATCATATCAGTTGTTACCAACATATTTTGATTAAATAAAAATCTCGATCATAATTTTTACAATATTTTAAACTGATATTGAATCCTGGAAGTGTTTTTAAAAACAATTGATAAGAAAAATATATCTGATAAAAATAAACAAAAATTTCCTAAAATAATTGGATAAAAATCCTACCTGCGTTGTGCTCCACGAGGTATTTAACTATTTCGTAATGTCCATCAAAACATGCCGCTCTGTTCAAATCAATATTTTTTACATTATTCAAAACGAAACAGAAATTATTTACAATTTTTTTTATTTTTTTTTTTATTTCGACCCCTCTCCTCTCTCATTTAAGTCAATTTAGTTGAGATCCTGCAATTGGAAATAATCAATTTTCAGGGAAAAAATCTAGGATATTCCCCAAGTTTATAGTTGTAAAAAGGAAATTCTAATGGAGAGTCACTTGGAATGCAGTCCTATTAAGTATATTGTTGTTGTAATATATCATTATTAGTTCCTAAGCGGTGTTGAGTTAGTTTTGGTAGTTGAGTTTACATTGGCACCACTCTTCACTAGCAGCTTCACTATCTCAAGGTGACCTGAACAACAAACTTTTATATTTAAATTTGTTTATACAGAGCTCAGTCGGTTCCCCTCCACACTCTTGATGAATTAACTTAAGTTCTTAGACACAGCCACCCTTTTTTTCCAATATTTCTTAAACTAGATTTCCTTTTATCCCCGAAGTTAAACTTAAATCACTTAATTTCAAACTTAATTTCAAAGATTGCACATTGGAGATTAAGTTCAGTGGATGTGGCTGAGCGATATCTCAACAAAAACTTTTCACCTTTGGATAGTGGACAAAAACAAGTTACTAGACATAGATTTAAACTTTGCACCCAAACTGTTTTATTTTCTTATTTTTTTTCTTGGTGTACATTACAAATACAGTTTAAGTAAATTAACTTCTTTACAAAAATACTTTTACTTTTGGAAATTAGGAATAAAATGAATATCTTCAAATAGGTGACCAATCCCTTTTTTTAGTTTCCGACTGACCTGCAGCGGCTGCGCACCATAAGGGTGGAGCTCCTTCTATAGTTTCTCCGTCGAATGTGACTGATCCTGCTTGCTCTACATTTGCTTCACATCTACAATTTACTATTTTAAAATTTAGAATTTAAAAATTAATTATCTAAGATCCAATATCTGCGTATCTCCTTTTTTCTTTTCCTTCTCTTCCTCCCTTTCCATTTCTCTTCTCTTCGCTTTTTGTTACTACTTTCATTTTAATATCTTTCCATTTCTATTCGATTTCATGACTTAATCACCCCCCCCCCCCACTTCAGATTTATACAATATTTCCCTTACGAAATAATGTACAATCTTTAGTCCTCAAAACTTTCGAGTTCTTATTTCATAACAGATTTTTTTGAAGAGGGGGGGGGGGCGAGGGGGATCCAGATGTTACATTTTTACGCAGCAAAGCGTCACGCCTTAATTTCCTATGGATGCTTGGGTTTTAATTGATAATTAAATTAATTAAATCTAAATAAATCTTTAACGCCACAGATGTCAGTTTTTAATTCTAATTGTCAAATAATCAACTGAAACCTGTCAGGACAGTGTTCAAAATTCAAGTTTTAATTGAATTGTAATTTTGGACCTTTTCAAACATACCAGGTTTTTTACTTTCAAACTACTCCACAAAACTCTAGGGCCTTTGTTATATGGCACAGTTTTAGGCAAAATATTTTTGGGGTTGTTAGTGAATATATACTATAAAATATAGTATTAGTAAGTAGAAAAATCTCGAATTTTCAAAACCGAACTAATAAACTATGACTCTTATAACAAAGCTGAACGAATTGAACACATGTTTAATGTCAAACCTTTTCATAACTTACCTTACATAAAATATAATATAAAAACAAAGAAATAAATATTATATTCTGAATCGCAACTTCAAAGAATTGGACGAATTTATTACAGAATATAAAATATTGGACGAATTTATTACAGAATATAAAATATTGGACGAATTTATTACAGAATATAAAATATTGGACGAATATATTACCTATCTACAAGGTACTGGACGACTTCATGATGACCGTTTCTACATGAAAGGACGAGTGGTGTGGCCCCGTTTGTCCGGGCTGTTACAAGCTTATTCACCTCTTCCTTAGGTCTATGGTCCAGAAATACCTGAAAAATAGAAAGAATTAATTCAATTGTCAAATATTCTTAAAAAAAAAGTTGGCTAAAGTTTACAAGACAACACATTTTAAAGAAAAAAATTAGGGACAAAAATATCTTCTTTAACCCCCCCCCCCCCCTCTACTTAAATATTTTTTTTATGAACGACGTTAAGCATCTATGAGGGATGTTTTGGAATTTTTTAAAAAATAAATAAGAATTTTACGAATATTGCCAATCAATGCCTAATTTTTTTAACCCCAATTTTAAAAAATATTTTTTTTCTATTCTTTAAAATACATTACATACCAAGGAAGAACTGCAGAATATGCTGTATTTTGAAAACATGCGTTAGTAGTAAAAAGAACCACCTAAATTTTACCACATTTTCTGATATTAAAAGATTCATTTTTTTAATTTTTATAATATTATTTTGAAAGTTTTGAACAACATTTTTCACTGGAAAATATAAGTGGGATGAGGAGAAAATGCTAAGTTTTAACAAACTTTTTAAAATAGATGAATTATAAAGAAAACTGTTAATAATAAAAATAATTAACACCCTAAAAAGATAATGCAAAAGGTAAAAACTATAAATTAAGCATGTAAAAGCTAAAAATACTTCTTATAAAAAATGTCTGATTTGTTCCATTCATTTATATTATACAAAAATAGCCTGGTTCAGGGCTGTCCAGAATTCTTAAGAATCAATAACCATGAATTTGTTTCTTTCAAAATTTAAATAAATGATGATGGATTCCGAGTAAAAAAGTGGTTGGAAAAGGAAACCAAATAAAAATAGGAAGATCAGAAGAAAAGGATGGGCAAGGATAGGATGGGAAACAAATAAGATTAGAAGGAGAGAATGGGAAGGAGAAGTATGGGAAGTATGGGAGAAGAGGATTGGAAAGATAAGAATTGAAAAGGAAACGATGGGGAAGGAAAGGATGGGAAGAGAAAGGATGGAAAGGATGGGCAGGAAAAAGATGGGGGGAAAAGAATGGGAAAAGAAAGTATTTGAAGGAAAGGATTAAAAGGAAAGGATGGGAAGGAAGTGATGTGAATGAAGGGATGGAAAGGAGGGGATGGGAAGGAAAGGATGGTAATAGAAGGGAAAGGAAAGGGAAAAGAAACCATGTGTAGGAAAATGATTTAAAGTTAAGGATCGGAAGGGAAAAGATGGGAAGAAAGAATGGGGAAGGAGAAGAATGGGAAGAAGAATGGGAAGGAGAAGGATGAGAAGGGAAAGGATGGGAAGGGAATGAGAAGGAGAAAAATGTGAACCTAGGAACTAAAAAGAATAAGAAAATAACCAAAAAAAAATATTGGTTGAAATTAAAAACACTATGAAGAGAAAACCTGATCATTGAACATTGAACATTGCACATTGAACACCCCTGTACTGAGTCTATTGTCAATTTATTAACACAACAATATAATGTTTGCCTAGTATTGGCTAAACAACAGTAGCTATTGTTATATTTATACAATTTGTACACCGTACATTGTACACTGTACACTCTGCAGAAAAGTAAACAATGGTTTTTTCCCATTGTTTACCATTTATATTTTTCAATTAAAGATTTAATATTATTTATAAATGTTAGCATTAAAAGGGAAAATGATAATAGTAATAAGTGTTTAATTTTTTTCTTCTTTTTTCAGATTTTCAGATTTGTGTTTCAATGACAAAACAGCTTTCTTGTATACTTGGGGTTGCTATTTGAAGCACAATAATGTTTTTAAACTATTTTTTACCAGATTTTATCTGGGCACTGCTGATTACATAATTGTGCAACGTGCATTCGAGAAAAAAATTGTTAGTAAGGATTTTTCTCAATAACAACCATTTGATATAGAAATGCATTTAATTATTTATTCTGATGTTTTTTTAAATAAATGCAAAGATACATTTTTTCAGCAATTTTCAGATCTTTATAATCATTCCCAAGTTCCATTTTTAATCTACATTAGAGAAAAAATAGAACACTTTTAAAATTTCAAATGGGCTGTACACGTAATTTTACATGACCCTCCGTGCAAAGATGGCAATGCTTAAACCTTACTCACTGTTCACCTCAGCTTTGAAGTAGGTTTATAACAGAGACACCTGAGGTTCTTTTCAGATTCTGAAAGAAGTCCAGACCTAGCATAAAGATTTTTCGAGAAAATTCCATTTAAACTTTGTTGTGTAGTTTAAACTGAAAAAGGCTCTTGACTCAGAAGTTTTCATGAGATTATTCAGCAATCCAAGCGATTTGAGCTTTTCTGTTTCAAAATTATCATTACATGATAAATTTATCAATGTTCGTAGAATTAACAAATAGAAAGAAATCAATTATATAAACAATGATTTACAGGGTTTAAACCTCAAAGGATAAAAAATGAAGCACATTTTGATGAATAAATCTAGTTTTCTCCACTATTCGTCCATAGACTATACACAACAAAGTTTAAATAGAATTTTCTCCAAAAAGGGTTCGACAGGGATTTCTAAAAATCTACATGCTACAGAATCTGAAAAAAAAACCTCAGGTGTAACTGTTTTTCAAACCTACTTCAAAATGTGGACGATAAAATAATTTTTCCGATTCTAAAAAGTGTTTATTTTTCAGAGTTTCATCATCACTTCTTGCAAATGAAAATGAACAGTTTAAAAAACAAAAACATTGATATTTAATTCATACTTGATTAGACAAAGCTTTTAAAGGTACTGTTGTACATCGGACATTGCCATCTTTACATAGAGAGTCACTTGAAATTACAATACAGTCCCTTTATGATAATTTATCATTTTTATAACAAGGTGGTTTCTTGACAAAATTCTATTAAAACTTAAGAAAATGAGCTGTAACCCCCCCTCCCCTTCAAACTAAATTAAGTGCTCATCAGTATTTTCAACGTAGCTTCTATGTATTTTAAAAAACGTGTTTTTTTAGAAAAATTTGTGTTGTGTACTTTAGATAAATGCGTAAAAAAAATGTAGGCCACGCCCTCTCCCCCCCCCCCTCCCGGTATCCCTAGACACGTTATCATCCATGTTATGCTATATTTCTATTTCTTAGTTCCCCCTCCACCCTCATCGGACACTGCACCCCCCCCCCTCTCGTTGGTACGTACACCCCACCCCCTCTTGAGCCTGACATCACATGAAAAAAAAACATTCTTGAAAACGATTCTAAGCGCAGTTTAAAATCTAAATCACGCAGCAAAACCGTGCTTACTGCTGAACTGATAAAAACGCGCCAACACACCCCTTTGCCAAGCCCACTGCACCATAGCTACCAGAAACATTGACATTATCATTAGCATTTAATAGAAAAGTAATACCGCACAATATTAATTTATCACAACAAATTACCCCCTCCCCCCTCTCTTAAACTCTCATATAATACAATGACTTGATAATCTCTACTACTGCCAAGTTCATGATGTAAATAACAGTTTATACTACCATCAGCTGTATTGGAGGGAAAGATGAGTCTATGCTATAAACAGGGGAGATTACATAAATAAATGGTTATATTGAAACACTATGTAAGATTATACAAGGAACTGTTTTAAATAATAAATCTATATTGTGAGAAATATCTGAGTGAAACCCTGTAGTTAATATCTAAACCAACTATTATGCCTTGAGCTAAAATCTGAGCCTTCAGCCCTAGCGTTCGTTCGTCAAATAAAATTGTGTATATATTATCAGGATAGAACCGTATCAGGATAGAAAAGTATCGGGATAGATCCGCATCAGGATAGAAACGTACAGGTATAGAAAAGTATCAGGATAGAACCGTATCAGGATAGAGAAGTATCAGGACGGAACCGTATCAGGATAGAACCGTATCAGGATAGAGAAGTATCAGGATGTAACCGTATCAGGATAGAACCGTATCAGGATAGAGAAGTATCAGGACGGAACCGTATCAGGATAGAGAAGTAACAGGATGGAACCGTATTAGGAAAGAAAATTATCAAGATAGAAAATTATCAGGATAGAAAAGTATCAGGATAGAAAAGCATCAGTATTGGAAAGATTAAAGCTAGAATTGCAAAATCAAGATCCCAATTTGAGCAACTGAATCAGAATCATGATATAAGAATGAGAATATCGCCTGTATTAATAAGAAAATGAAAATCCCCTGAATTAGGAGAAATCCCCTGAATTAGGAAGAATTAAGAATCAGGTTTGATATAGAAGCTTCTGAATCCAGGAAAAGATATGATAAATCAGGATCAGGATAAGAGCTGCTGAATCAAAATCAGGATAAGATCTGCTGAATCAGGATCAGGATAAGGTCTGCTGAATCAGGATCAGGATAAGATCTGCTGAATCAGAATCAGGATAAGATCGGCCGGATCAGGATAAGATCTGCTGAATCAGAATCAGGATAAAAGCTGCTGAATCATGATTACGATAAAAGCTGATGACTCCGGATCAGGATAAGATATGATGAATCAGGATCAGGATAAGAGCTGCTGAATCAGAATCAGGATAAGGTCTGCTGAATCAGGATCAGGATAAGAGCTGCTGAATCAGGATCAGGATAAGGTCTGCTGAATCAGGATCAGGATAAGAGCTGCTGAATCAGGATCTGGATAAGAGCTGCAGAATCAGGCTCAGGATAAGAGCTGCTAAATCAGTATCAGGATAAGAGCCGCTCAATAGCTACTTTCACATCAATGTCTCTTCTTTTTAATACGTTTTTATCAATAATTTATCAAATCTGGTTGAAAAAATAAAACAAAACAAAAACAGAATTGATATTTCATAATTTAATATTTGAACAAAATAATAATACAATAGTATGAGACAATGAATGACATTTTCTCAGATTCTCTGCGAAGAAATAATGCGAACTGAAACATGTGTTTTCTATAATACAGGGGAAATTAGTTCCAAAACTAAGACTTGGCCCATTTCTAACACTGAGTGTTAGAAATGGGCCAAATCATCAAATTTATCTTTTTCAAGCGTATATTTATTTAAATCCAAGCCGAGTTGATTAAAAATGGCTAAAATTAATTAGTGAAAAAAGCAATGTCAACTTTAAAATAATAAGGTGTGAGAATTATCTTTTGATGAAATTGGTTTTCATTCTCGAACATATCCCTATTTTGAAACAATTGCCGCATTTCAGCTCATGTCGCGTTTTCGGAACATATCCTGGTTTAGGGACAATTACTCGCATTCATATCGATGTCAATTTTCATGCACTAACGTAACAAAACAAGATTTTTTGAAAAGGTAAAATATAAACAAAATATAAAACAAACAAAAAATATTGTTCTTTTATAATCTAAAAATCATTAAAGCGTCGAGAAATACAAATTAAATATTAATTGTTCTTACAATGTAGATTTAACTAGAAATCCGGGAAATTGTTTATTTAGAATGCGGGAAATTAAATCAAATTATGAAAGTGAGTCTTGTTCTGAGGATTATACTCAAAAACGGGAAAGTGGGTTTTGTCGCGACAATGATTAAAATTCAGGATATGTTCGAAAATGGAAAACCTGACGTTGTCTTAAAAACGGTCGAGGGTTTTAATATAAAAAGAACTCCTTCTATCATTTTGATTCAAGAAAATAGTTTTAAATTGGGAAATTGTTGTCCTCGTCATGCTTAATAAAATGGTTGTTTATAGATTTATTTATCGACTTTTACTCTTGATATGGGTTGTGATCCAAAAACCCCAGTCTTTTAATTTGTGCCCATTTCTAACACTCAGTGTTAGAAATGGGCCAAGTGTAAGTTTTGGAACTAAAGTCCCCTGTAATAAGCACGCCGTGAAGAAAGCTTTGTTGCGGGGAAACTTTTTTGTTTTGTTTTTTTTCCCTGCAAATTTTCTGCATTTTCTGTCTAGTCGTCGGCTTGAAAATACTAGATAATAAACTGTTTCCGAAGTTTATAATATTTAAGATTTAATTATTTACAATGCATACAAATTAGAAATGTAAAAATACTTTTAGTATATTTATATTCAATCAAAATAACATTTGCCACTTGTGATACAATACATAAAAATATGAAAAATCAATATTGATATTTTTTTTAGAAAAAAGGGGCTCAATGTGCAGCTTTGTGTTCACACGTAAGTGAAAATCACAGAAAAGGAATTAAGTCTTTGCCACAAACTCAATGTATCCCTATATCTTTGTAACCTAAAGGAGTTAGTTTTTAATATTTCAAACTTATTATTTGATCTGATCGAATTTCTAGCGTGAAATAAGTTGAAGCGTAAGTATTAACTTGGACGCATTTATATGAACTTGTTGGACACCCTAAGGACAGAATCATGTAACCTAACTTTAACTGCAAACCTTTAAAATGCTTCATGTTTTAGATCCTCTTTATTTAACGAGTGTATGTTTACAAAACGTGGCTGAAGACCTAGAACTGTATTAGAAGAAACTACGTCATTTAAATCATGGAATAGAAAAGACTAATCAAATTCAGGGATTATATTTTCTACAAGAATTTTCCATAATTTAAAATATTCGAATATTCAAATATTCTATTTTAATTTTGTTATGTAAACATATTTAATAATGCTGCAATTTTCAAATAACGAAAAGATAATTTTCTTTTAAATCTGAAAAATCTACCAGACATCAGATCCTACTAAATAATCATACAAATGCAAGTTTAAGTTTCCCTAAAAATAAGCTTATGAAGTACAAAATTAAAATCAAAAAATGATTTGTATCTTTTGAAATATAGTGGGGCTAAAAAGTTTTTATTAAAAAAAAACGCAAACATTTATTATTTGTTTAATAGTTTAAAACACAACATGATTAGGACTTGATTCTCTTAAATATTGCTAGTTACAGGGTAAATCATGAATAACACTGTTACCCCTAAAAACTTTAAATTTGTACACGTCTATAAATTTCTATTTATACTTTCAAGTTATGTAAGTATCTGTCTGGTATTTATAGTAAAGGGAGGGAATTTACACATGTAAGTTTCCCCCAACCCTCCCATGTTCGATGTATCTTGCTCTATATTAAACAATTAGCTGGAATAAGTGATGTAAACGACCCTTTTAAAGTACAACATTTTTAACAATCTCTTAAATTTCTTAAATCTAAATAATTGAAATAATTCTAGGATTTGATATTTGAGATCTCATTATCAAGAACACCGAGGATGATACACCAGGAACCCCCATTTCTTTGTTTACATTCCTCACACACACTGCAGTACACTTTTTATGTAAATAAACTTGGTGCAGCTGAAGTTTTTGTTATTGTTTGTTTATATTTCTCCCAGAAACTATAGTACACTTGTTTGTAAACAAAGGTTTGAGGGTTCCTGGTTTATCTTCCATGATATTTAATGATAAAAGGCCTCTGAGGACTCGTTGAAGTGTATCCAGATATGTGCATGGATGAGTAAACATACCTATAAAAATAAAGACAAACATTATCTTCAGAGATAAAAAATATTTTTTCAGTCTGATATGAAAATTGGAAGCAAGACATACGCTTTTCTTGCGTATACAGAAGGCGTCTGTATTGTTACGCAAACATATGCGTAATTCTTCAAGGAGCAGGATCAATTGGATCCGGCCGCAACATTTTAGCTCCATTGATCAGAATTCACAAAATTATGCTTATACAAATCCGTGTGACAAAATATCGACCAAATAACGAGACATCAGTATAATGTAACTTTCTAATCCTTCTCTTGTTAATCAATTTTTAACATTAATTAAGAGAAAAAGTATTCATGAGCTGGACCGAGTTTTATTCTTTAACAGGAACTGATCCAGGATTCGGATCCGCATCAAATAAAGTAAATTCTATAAACTAGATTTAAGCTCTATCAGTGAAGACGACCTCACAAAATGGCTATTTAAAATTTTACATTTCAGTCCAATTTGTTACTTGACTAGCGCTGTATTAAAAAAGGTAATGAATGAGAATGAGATAAAAAGTGGGGTGCGGTTCAAGTTCCAGAAAACTGAGACTAAAACTGGAATTTGAAGTATACCCATCAATGGTTCTATTAATTCTTTAAGGAGTCTCATCTTGTTATTGACAAAAGCTAATTAAGCATCAACAACTAATTTCAGTGTTAGGAATAAATTTTTATTACCTGGCATTCGATATTTTAAATTACCCCCCCCCCCCCTCCCGCCCTGATGAATGATGTCCCATGCAGAAACCGGTTCTTTGTGCGTGCGTGAGCGCAGAAAAATGCGGGAACAATGAGAAGATTGAACGCGGCATTGACAATATCAGACATACTTAATATTTTATTTAAGAATAGAAAATTTTCAAATTCATGAACTGTAACAAATCCTTAGGGCTGTGCATTTCGTTATTAAAAATATAATTTAAAATTAATAATATTTACACTTTAGATGAAAAAAGTTTTCAAATTATATCATTGTCTGATAATACTGAAAAATATAAAATGTTCGGAGAAAAATATGAGCATTTGTTCTTCACAGAAATGAAAAACTATAAAAGAGATAATAAAAATGACGATTCATTTTGTACTTTTGTTTGTACAAATAAAAATAATTTTTTGTTATCAATATATATCTAAACATTAAACATATGGAGCCATAAAACGTATCTAAACTATTCTTTATCAATTGAAACGTTATAAAAAAAACAGGTTTAACATGTGGCAGAAAACATGCTTTAAAAAATGGATGTTCTTTGTCTACTTGATTTTAGTAACTTGTATCAGCTCCGTTCGTTGATTCATTCATTCAAAGTTAATAATATTTTCGAATCTGATAAATTGACTGATAAATAAAACAAATCTCTCAACATCTATTTGTTGCTGTCTTATCAATCCTAGCTTTTTCTGCCTAGCAAAACAAGGCTTGTTTTAAGGCAGTAAATTCCACCTTTTACGAGCAGCAACTAATATGTTTTAACGGAGGTATCAATCCAGTTTTTAGTCAGGTTTGACAGCTTGCTAAATTTTTACAATATGAAACTAAACCTGCCAATTATTCTTTCAATTCGCCGATATATATTTTCGCAATGAATATAAACTTCTTAATTTTGTATCTACAAGCTTATCAAATTTCAAAAGTTACATTCAAATTTGAGGCAAATCGGTAAAAGGTTTTTGAGTTATTATCAGACGCACAAAAAGAGATTTATACGATAAAGAAAGATAATATTTCATAAGTTATTTATCCCAAAATAAATCTAAATTGATTTGCTGATGTTGAAACTAGAATTTAAATTTCTAATCTATGAAACCACCATTTATTGTAAAATCAAGTCAAATGCATTTATTGGAAAACTGCGGAGGGCCTAATCAATTAAAATAAATATCTGCATCTTTCCCATCCCATCCCATCCCATCCCATCCCATCCCATCCCATCCCATTAATTAAATCCAATTTATCAATCCAACAGAATATCAATCAATAGTCTCTGAACTCCAGTTGAATCCGGTTCTATTACAAATGAACCAGACATATTCCATAAAACCGGTTTTTAAAACTTTTTTTTATTTATTTAAACCATTTTTAAACCGTGTTCCATATAAAACAATCAATGTCAAATACAATGCAACCACAATCCAACAATACAATTTAAGATATTTTCCTATTTCTCTCGATCAAATTCATTCTAAAAATGTATTTTGAACCAAGTAGAAGATTACAACTAGAGCATATCCATCCAAAGTATACTAAGCAATAGTAATTAAGTTTCATGCCAATTAACTTATGAAAGGGTTACACGCGCCAACATTCAGGAGAACTAATTTAATCTCGCAAAACATAAACATAAAAATTACAATTGTAAGCTAATCAATGATAGAATTTTTTAACATTTTCAACATTTCTTTAAAAATTTTAGTTTTTAGCAATATGTATAAATTGAATAGATGATGGTCAAAGCAATAAACCAGGGTGCTCACACGTCTGCACACACCCTGTAAGAGTTCATGTTGTACTTTATTTTCTGCACTTCACACTTGCTTTCCAATGTTTTTTTGTTCTTTGCATAAATTTTCCATCATGTTCTTGGTTAAATTTTGAAAGAGAAGTTTTTTGGACGTCCCGATAACCACCAATATAATGTTTAACCAATGACAGAATAAATAATATCAGTTTTTTCTGAGCACTAAGGGTTGCTGGGTTTGTGTAACCACTGTTAACTAAATGCAGTTTGTTTTTAATAAACCACTGTTAAATAAATGCAGTTTGTTTTTAATAAACCAGTGTTAACTAAATGTAGTTTGTTTTTAATAAACCACTGTTAACTAAACGTAGTTTGTTTTTAATAAACCACTGTTAACTAAATGTAGTTTGTTTTTAATAAACCACTGTTAACTAAACGTAGTTTGTTTTCAATAAACCACTGTTAACTAAATGTAGTTTGTTTTTAATAAACCACTGTTAACTAACCGTAGTTAGTTTTTAATAAACCACTGTTAACTAAACGTAGTTTGTTTTTAATAAACCACTGTTAACTAAACGTAGTTTGTTTTTAATAAACCACTGTTAACTAAANCCCCCCCCCCCGATATATCCTTATTTTCAAATAAATCTTAAACTCTCGCTTAGAGCTCCTAGTTTTGTCTCACGTTTCAAGAACAAACTACATTTTTTGGTGTTTTGCCAGAAATACAGACAAAACGCCTAAGACGTTAAACAATATTTTTTTTTTTTTGCAGTGAGGCCCTGAAAAAAAAATATTGAAAGCATTATTTGAAAACATGTTTTAAATCTACATTCTTAGCTTTCCCTGTGATTTGGAATCGTGAGAGTATTTGTAAAGATTTGTACTCTAGGTTACTAATGCAAGTAAGGTTTCTAAAAATCTAGATATAGTAACTGAGATATTAACCTAGCGTATAGTAAATATCTACGCATCATCGTTCTAGCTTGAACGGTTACCATACACCCACTTCTACTAGATATAGCCAGTAAACAACTTAAAGTGGAAACCGAAAAACTGTGGAACAGAAAAGTGTATTTTTTGTAACAAAGCGAATTGTTTTGCAGTCGATTGAAACCTTACTTTTTAGAGAGAAATGGACCCATGTACAGTGTATATACTACACAAATTCTGTGGTTTTTCTGTGGTCATGTTTTTTGGCATTTTTGAAAGTCGTCTTCTATATCCACAGTTTTATGGGTTTCACAGTAAATGTACGTTTTATTAGTTGTTTTTAAACCTATGGTAAAGCTTTGATATTACAAAATTAGAATACTTCAGCAGAACTTATCAGAAGGGATACGATACATAAGGTTTTAGGAAATGTTCGGTTCCTTAAAATTTTACTTTACCATAAAGCTCCTTTACATTTGTAACAAGATACTAGCCCCCATTGAAATAAAAAACAAAATTAAATTATAGAAACATAACTTAATTTCTTAACTAAATTCCTTTCAATCTTCATAAATGAACCATTTTCTGAAAAAAAAGTTATGCGATTCTTATTTAGCAAGGTAAGGTCAAAACAAGTTTGTTCTTCATAAGAATTAACACTGCTACGAAAAGTAAATAATTGTATTTATTTCTATAAATAAAATGTGACAGTTATCTTAAACTTTCTATAAAGCAAAAACTTTTATAGGCAATTATTATGGAAAAATATAAACTTTATTCGTTGTAAAACACTGGAAATTGATCCAAGAAATAAAGTAAACTCATAGACCTGGAAACTGTAGAGTAGTTATGTACGGATTTAATCGAGAATTTTCATTTTATTTTACTAATATATTCTAAATGGGATCAAAATTATGAGAACTTTAATTGGGTTATAGAATTAAAGAATTCATAGACCAATGAAAAAGAAATAGTTCAACTAATGTTATTGCTTTTTTATTTACTTTCTGCTTATCTCTGAATTTCTTCTCAATGGATTGTAAAAACCTGTTAAATGTTTACAGTGCAACATTAAACTGAACAATCTTTAATTTAACTTGACTTAAAGAAAAATGAAAAAATATGACAAGGTGCGGAACTACTAAGTGGAGTGTGAAGTAAATGCATGGTTCGTACATATTCAGGCAGAAAAGGGAATTTTTATCTTTAATTAACATCAAAATAAAAAGTTTTAATGGACTTCAACAGAAAATATTAAAAATAAAAAATAAATTTAGAATTTCACCCCTTTATATGCTTTTATCGTGCCTTTTTAAGGTTTAAGGTACTGGACGTGTATTTTTCTCTCCAAAACCATAAAGATTTTTTTTATTGGTTTTTTTAAAAACTATTTACCAACTGTTTATGAAGGATATCTTTTGTTAATTTTTTCAGACCAAAAATAGGTATCTTTGGTGGATATGTCGCGAGCAAGGAAAAAAAAACCACAAGAAAGCTCTTTTACAATTCGTACTACAATTCCCAGACAAGGAAAATTATTGAAAAAAAAACACGATATAGAATAGAATAGAATAAAATTAAAATCAAATATTTAAATAAAGAAGATCAGATTCATTTTATTTCTGGGAAAGTGGGGTTTAATTAGTTAATGTCTTCTTGGAACTTTGCTCGATATAAGAAGTTATAATATGAGGGATTAGAGTCTATGTGAAATAATCATTGGTCACTTATGAAACCAGCCTATTTCATAATTTGGTTTTCTTTTAACAATAATTTTAGATTTTCTATAAAACGATATTCCAGGGCCCAAAAGGTTAAATTGCATAAATATGTGAAATACACCTGCAGTATGGAAACAGATACAACAAAATGGCGTTTTACACTTTTTCTAGTAAATTCCCCTCTAATATATATTCTATTCTCTATGGTTTCAAGACATTTAGTGATCTCGATTTGGGTTTCAAGAAATTTAGTGATCTCGATTGACCTTTTTCATTTTGAACGAAAACGATCTCTCATTCTCAATTATACTGGTATTTTTCTACTGTCCAATGAATTATTTTTCTAGCCTTATTTGACCATAATTTAGTTTAATAATTAATAAATATCCTGATATTCATTACTATCACTAGTCAATACTGTACAAATTAATAAATATCCTGATATTCATTACTACCACACGTCATTACTGTACAAATTTATCGAGGAGGGGGGAGGGGGTCGCTAAATTTATTGAGAGCTCAGTCAATAAAATAAAGAACAAAGAATTTTGGGTCTGTCCTAGTGAACGACTTTTAGACCCCGCCCCCAGGCACCCCCCCTCCTATCAATTTTGTACATGACGAAATTAATAGATTAGTATTTATTTAGTATTATTTAGGGTTAGGTTAGGTTAAGACACTCTCTGGGCCGAGTGAATAGTGATCTTAAGATTAAAATAATAATAAAATTGAGAAGACAATACTTTCATGTAAGGAATAAACTGATTGATTGATTGATAATCGTTTATTTCTATATACCTTGTTACTGGTATCTTAAATCAAGGAATAAACTCTATAGTAAAAATGTTCTAAGCGTGGTTAATAATGCTGGAAACCTAGGTGTACGCTTATATTTTGCGTACATTGAGTGCCCAGGTAGATTACGGTGTATTTTTAGGCAACAGTCTGCACTAATGCCTAAAACATGAAGAAGAAAAAACAGATATACCAACCTTTAAACGTCGCAACTTTCCGTCACGGGCTGCGTTAAACACGACGTTTTTAAATTCCATTGCTAGAGCAGAGAGTCACTTCATATCATTCAAAAACGGGAACTACCGACGCTACAAAAAATGTCCGATCGGAAAATCCCGTTCTTCAGAGTTCTACTACGATTGGAGCTCACACACTGACTACAGTGGATTCTGAAGTCTCTGTTTACAAGGACGTCCGATAGATGGAGTTGGGAATACTGCTCGCTCATTGGTCAAAACAGGCTACAGTGGGCCTAGAACCTTAAGCCCTTACATGAAAGAGAATAAAATTTTAATTTTTACTAGGATAAAAAATGACCATTTCTCAATATATCCTTCAAATTCAGCATTTTAATCAAAAACTTTAAGTTTTATTTTCTTTGCCCTTTAAAGAAATTGTTTCTACTAATCAAATGGCGTCTAAACTTTTCCTGTGATTTCATTGGTCTATTTTCAATATATTTCTAGTCTCTAGTTACGGGACTGGACATCTGAACTTCTAGTCATTTTAGGAGTCCAGTCCACGTTGACTACTCGCCTCTGATTGGTCATATTATTGTGACGACAAAATAAGGACCGGCCGGTTCGGCAAAATTGGATCTTAGCTTCAGTCGTGGTTGGTCTCAGAAGGTGAAAATGCGGCAAAATTCTAATCCGAATCTTTTTTCCTTAAATCTTTATAAAAAGTAGGAAAATGGTCCTTTAAATGGCAGAAATGTATTTGTCTAATTTATCTAAATCATCTCATGAAAACAAAGTTTATTTTTATTTGTAACTTATTAAAGAATTGCACATTAACTAAAAGAATTCCAATTGGTGGAGGGGGTTTGTCTTATTGAACGGGTTATAATTTTATTATTTTTGTTAAATTGATAAACGTGAATAGACCATTTAAGCTTGTAATTATTCTACACTAAAAGCCATTAATTGAATTGACCACTAAATATTAATTGCTTAATATAATATTTCTAATATTTTGTTTGATTTCAGAGATCCACTGACAGCTAGTTGATCATTTACAAACAAGTGAAAAGTGTGTTTCCCCAACCCGGGGCAAAAGTGCATCATTTCCCCTTGATTCTAGGGGAATTATTTACTTCCCAGTGGGAAGAATTTTCCCCCCACCAGTGTATGACTAGATATGTATGTTTCCTGCAAGTGATTATATAAAACAAGCATCAATGATGTATCCGGGGCCCTCAAGGCATCCTGTGGACCCACGAGCGGTACGTATTAATGGCCCTATTACTTAAAGTTTTGCATAAAATTAATATAGCTTAAAAACCTTAAATTTATGTTTAAAAGTATATCACTAAGTTAAGCATTTGACAATAGCTTCGTAGAGAAATTAACAGTAATACGTCTGGCTTAAGCGAATTATAGTAATCCAACATACCCTAGATTAATCTATTTACCCCCCTTCATACCCTCCCCCTTTCTGTAACCATCTGATAACACCTATCCTCTATTCTCCCCCTGACCCCCTAAGTAACCACCCACCAACTGACCCTACTCAGAAATGCTAATATTTCACTCAATTTAAACTAGAATCTGGTGGAACATTCAAGCCTTGTCTAATAATTCTCCTTTATATCATGTTTTACTTTATCCATTTCTCAGATATATTTTTATCCTTGTCAATTTACAATTTTTCCGTAAAATTATATTATTTAATCCCTATCTGCAGTTTGTGTTAAAATTACCAAACTACACTTTTTCTCTCCTTAAATTTGATATTTTAATTTCTCTTTAAACGCCTATAAGCAGAGATCAGTCATTCAAATTCATCCTTTACTTATTTCACAGAATCTTCACATTTTCCTTGCTTTCCTCCAACCCCACTTAACCTTTTTACAACCATAATCTTCCCTTTTCAACCCATCCCTCCTTCTACCCCCACCTCCTACCCTTCCCTGCTCATGTCTTCCATTTTTTACGTTGTAAAAAGCTGTAAAACGGTCTGAAGGACCTAAAAGCCCAGGGGCAAAATTCCTCTCAACCGTGGCCTAATGGCTGACACCGCCCTTACCCTCTTGTGAAAGATGAAATCCCCCCCCCCCCAGTCTACCCCTAAAAACTCACTACTTCAAAGTTGCTAAACTGCCTAACTTAAAGATAAGGGTTCAAAGGTTCTAAAAAAAGACATGTTTTAGATAAAACTTCTAAATCGTCCAAAGTTATATATTTGTTTGCTCAAAGTTCGCGTGAGAATTTATTGTATAAACAAGAAACTTTTTTAGTCTCTCCTTCCCACACAGATTATACTGTACAGTTTACATTAATATAAACACCAGTGTTGGCAGTTCAAAGGGCGCGAGATCTCAAAAAAATCTTAGTGAAAGTTTATTTTTAGTTGTTGTTTGCTTGCATGATATTTTTTTATAAATTATTTTTATTTATTTTGTTTTATTTTATTTCAGTTTCCGGGCGGGGGTCCACCGGGTGGTTTGGGTGGGCTCGGCGGTATGCCTGGCGGGTTACCACCCCGGCTTGACATGCCCCCGGTATCCATGGCCAGCTCGAGACAGGAGCACTTGATGTCACTTGCTGCCAGCAGTGCTGCTGCACAGGCACTTACATCACCGTTATCAATCAATCAATCAAAGCCCCCCTCCCCCCCATCCTAATTAGTTTATATACAAGTAGAGAGCCACGGTTTGGTTTCATTTTACGGAGATGTTTCAGGACAGTTTCAAACTCGTTTTTTTTTGAAAATTTCAAAGAAAATATAAACCAGAGCTGGGAACTTGTTGTTGGATACTCATAATAATCCCGATAGCTTGATAACGATATCCACTGTGTGCAATTTTAATTTGAGGATCGATATTTACAATTAAAAGTTCCCGCACCTCTGGATTTGTATTTCTGAACATGTTATGGTCCAAGTAATCTTTGTTTACTTAACGTTATTTTGTTTTCAATAAAACTAGTTCTAGGGCTGTCCTGATACGTATTTGTTAAATTCAAACAAACTTTTCTTTCCTCTCATTAGTTCTACATCTCCTTGCCTTGTTCATCAAAGCTTGTTCTGACCATTCATTAACTCTCCTCTTAAGTTATGTAAAATCAAACAATTCCGCGCTCGATTCTTCATTACTCATTCGCGCATGTAACCTTACCTTGGCGCTTTTTATCAAATTTTATTCATCGCCCAAAACCAAGATTTTTCAACATTTGGTTGCCCTTCTTCTTGTACATTTGGAGGTTGATGTTTTGACTGTTAAAGGCCGCTGCGATGTCTTCTGCGGCCTCAGCGCTTCAGCCTCAGGGTGACAAAATGTCCAATGTTAGTGTTTCCTGCTTTATTTTAATTTTACTATTAAACAAAATGCATGCTATAATGAATCTATAGATTTAAATGTCATAAATTAGTTAGTTGATTAATATCATTGATTTGACGAAGATTATGTGTAGGGCGGCCCTGGTGGTTCCCTTAAGCTAGGCATCACGGAAACCTGTGAAAGAATAAAAGAAGAATTCAATTTTATCCAAAATCAATATCATTCGTAAGTTT
Organism: Eurytemora carolleeae; assembly: GCF_000591075.1. Taxonomy (NCBI): domain Eukaryota; kingdom Metazoa; phylum Arthropoda; class Copepoda; order Calanoida; family Temoridae; genus Eurytemora; species Eurytemora carolleeae. The sequence goes on along the minus strand of NW_019396107.1, from coordinate 101,431 downwards.
TTAAAGATTAGATTTTAAAAAGTTATAAATACATGTTCAAAAAGAAAGAATTTTCCGTCTTCTTAATTATTCTTTTTAAATTCAATTTTGAATTGAATATCTCAGACTTCGTCAAGTTCCATAATTTTTAAAGAAAAATGGTCGTAATTGAAAGTACAGTTTTAATATAAACAGGGAATATTAGAATTAGAACATTAACTTTTTACCTTACCCTGTACAATAAAACAAGACATTCAGAAATATGTTGGGTATAGCCGGCCAACCGGCTGGACCGATTGAACTTGATTTTTTGTGGACACTTGCCGTAGTGTGTTTTAGGTTTAAAAGATTTTATTTTTTTCCACGGGCAACGCCGGGCCCTTCAGCTAGTACCTTTTATAAAACAATTTAACTCAACACTATTATTTTTTAACTCAATTAAGCTTTCTTATTAACGATTATACTTAAGCAAATGTTGTTGGATGTAATTATTTACTTGAAACTACAAAGTCTCATTTATTACTAGGCTTGCAAGGACTACATAGCCTCAGTAATTTACTATTTATCATTCAAAGTAATGGTGTCCGAACTTGTTCTTTTTATGTTCTTTATTATTAAACATTGTTAGCACACAATCCACCAACTTAAATCTTTATTTAAAAATATTTCTTTTAAGATTGTTTTCAAAATAATGATTGTTGGTGAATGATTGTTTTTATAATAAAAAAATTAAATTCTCTGTCAAAGACTTGATTTAGGATTATGTGTAAGAGGTTAAGTTTTTATAAAAACCAGCTTTAGGAGTAACAATTATTGGTTCGAGTTCATTTTATTTTGATCCGAAAAGAGAAGATCCTGATATGATCATGGATTTTAACAGCGGATCTGGATACAGGAACCTAACACAGTGCGTATCAGCTGATCTGGGATTGAAAAAATGACAGATCAGCTCATCCGGGTTCAAGGGATACACAATGTACAGAGGCCGAATTTAAAGAATTTGGTCCGGTTTCAAGGAACTGAAAAAGTACAGATCAGCTGATCCGGTTTCAAGGAACTGAAAAAGTACAGATCAGCTGATCCGGTTTCAAGGAACTGATATTCATTCATTTATTTGGTTTCAGTATTTTATTTTTATTCCGTCTTCTACAAAATATCCCCTTGCTTTCTCTTTTTAAACATTAATATTCATAAATATAAAATTTTTGTAAAATTTGATCTTAAATATTCTTTTAAGAATTTTGCAGTTTCTGGAAGTAAAAATATTAAGTTTTCCCGGCATTTACATATCCCAATATTATATAGTCTCATCCTTCAAAATATAAAAATTTAATTCAGAAATATTAAATTTTGAAAACTTCATGACACAATACTTTTAACAAATAGTTTAAAAAGTCGAAATTTCCGTGACAAAATTTTTAATTTAAAATAAAAAGAAAGCATGCATTACAATTGTAGACTTCGTTCAAAGTCAAAATGTTTAAAAATAATTTTCAATTAAGTTTATATAAAGTTGACTGGAATTAAAATGTTCAACTAAATTTACACTGCATAAGCTGAAAACTAAAACTCAAGTTTGAAACTAAAATATAAATTCTCTACTTCATACATTAATTAGACTTTAAATATATTCTGCTCGGTTTTATAGGATCGTAACATATATTCTTAAAATACTTTATACTCGCTGTATAATTACTGGCAAATAAAATAGTTTTAACAACATGTCAGGGATGTCGAAACCATTTTTTAGATTGAGATAAATAATATAAATTATAACAATTAAACACTTTCCTCAAACTAAATATCTTTGCAATCTGATATTTCAAACAAAAATTTTGCAAGATTTATTAGTTATTCGTTAGTTTGAAATATTATAGGATTACTCCATCAGGTTGCAAAGATTAAGGTATTATTAAAAAAAGAGTTGTTGGCGAGTAATCAATTTATTTAAATTGAAAATTGTGACTTATTTTATTATATATTATTTATTATAAATATGTTTATTACTATGAGATTTCCTACGGTTTATATCTCTATTAAATTATCTCCTGTTTAGTACTATGAGATGTCCTACGGTTTATATCTATTTAAATATCTCCTGTTTATTACTATGAGCTGTCCTACGGTTTATATCTCTATTCAAATATCTCCTGTTTAGTACTATGAGATGTCCTACGGTTTATATCTCTATTCTAATATATCCTGTTTAGTACTATGAGATGTCCTACGGTTTATATCTCTATTCAAATATCTCCTGTTAAGTATTATGAGATGTCCTACGGTTTATATCTCTATTCAAATATCTCCTGTTTAGTACTATGAGATGTCCTACGGTTTATATCTCTATTTAAATATCTCCTGTTAAGTACTATGAGATGTCCTACGGTTTATATCTTTATTTAAATATCTCCTGTTTAGTACTATGAGATGTCCTACGGTTTATATCTCTATGTTTAAATATCTCCTGTTTAGTACTATGAGATGTCCTACGGCTTGAATGTAGAGATGCATAAACAAACTGAGATCTGTAAACGTCTTGATGCAATAATAAGACAAGTTCTACCCTTCTTATCTGGCGAGGTAAATAATTAAAATACAAAAAATATGTAAAAAGATTTTTTCCTTTCTTTAATGGTGAATTTGTTTATTTTGAATTTCTGTATTGTTATTATCGTTGTTGCAAAATTACAATTGATGTGTTTTTTATGGTAATTGACCGGGGGTTATTAAGATTGAAAAAAAATATTTTTCAGAATTTTTCTAAGACTATTTAATAATAAGTTATTAAATAAAATTAAGTCCACAGTCCTTATCAATGTATATTTTTTCTCAATATTAAGAATTTTTGTTCTTGATTTAAAATATATTTATTTAGCATCAACAACAAGTTGCAGTAGCAGTTGAGAGAGCTAAACAAATTACAATGGCAGAACTGAATGCAGTTATGCAGGTATTTTTATTTCTCCTGTCATTTAAGAACACATTTTTAGATTTGCTCTAATCCTACGTGTTGTTCACATCACCAGGGAATTTTAAGAGGCTAAGCCGATTTTTGAGATTTAAGAGACGAAAACAGGACATTTGTAAACAAGCTAAATCTGTTTTAATTTCTTGAAATTTCTAAAGATTATTTTATTTTCGTTGAAAGAATTTTTCATATTCTTTTCTATGTTTTTATCCTAGATTATTTTGTGAATTGTGTATAGCTTATATATACACTACAGTATACACCTCAATGATTTATCTCAAAGAAAAATATTTCAGAAAATTTTAAGATTACAATTGGCTTTCAAAATGTGGATCATGCCCCCCATTCCCTTCCAGACCTTCTGCATTCCACCGCCCCCCCCCCTTGATCCTTCCCTCTATTCTTTGTAATTTATCACACCCACCTAACATTATACTTATGAAATATCAGTTCAAATATGAGAGCCATATCTAGAAAATATTTCTTAAGGGGGCCCTTCCCTCTCCATAAGTTCTTTTTTTTTAAATAATGCATCATTCTCTTCCTAACATCCCCCTTCTCCCCCCCTTCCTCATGATGCAAATACCTTCCTTCCTCATGATACAAACCTAACCCTCTCTCTTATGATGCAAATCTAACCCTCTCCCTTCCTCGTGATGCCAATCCAAATCCCTCCCATGATTTGATGCATCATCTCTTTCCCGATGCCATCATGTTCCGTGTTCTTGATACCGTCACATCCCGTCCTAAATAGTCTTTTCCTCCCCTCCCCCTCTCCTATTATTGATACAAAAAAGGGGAGGGGAGGGTGGACATGCTTAGGGGGGATGCTAAAGGGAACATAAGGGAAGGGAAACTTTGCAGATCCGTCCAATTTGGACGTAAATCAGACCGTCAATAGGGGGTTAAATCGATTCACTGTAATAATGGTCTTGGACAATTGACAATTTCAACATTGTGATAATTATATTGGATAAGATCTCAACCCCCTCACCGCAACTGGAGGCTAAAGATATCTTTTTCTTCTTCAGTTTTAACACAAACATTCAAAATAAAATTTTGATGAATTATGAATTTTCTTTTTGCGCATTTTCATTGTATGTCAATCGTGAAGTTAAATTCGCAGACATGTTTTCTCATGTTTAAAACGTTCTACACGAAATGTACTAATAAATATAAATTAAAAAAAGGTTTAAAGCCGCGTTTAAAATACTAATATTAATAGTTTGTTCAAAACTAGGATGTTATATTTACCAAGAATTAGATGTATGTTCTAAAGAAGAACATGAATACATACAAGCTGAATTGGAACAAGAATACTAGATTTCCTTAATGTGGTTAATGTGCAGCCAAATCTACTTAAACAATTATGGTGGGGTAGGATTACAATATACAGATATATAATTACAATATACAGATATATAGTTACAATATACAGATATATAACTACAATATACAGATATATAATTACATTATACAGATATATAATTGCAATATACAGATATATAACTACAGATGCAGATATATAACTACATATACAGATATATAACTACAATATACAGATATATAATTATAATATCCAGATATATAACTATAATATACAAATTTATAACTACAATATACAGATATATAATTACAATATCCAGATAAATAATTACAATATACAGATATATAACTACAAAATACAGATATATAACTATAATATACAGATATATAACTATAATATACAGCTATATAACTACAAAATACAGATATATAATTATAATATGCATATATATAATTATAATATACAGATATATAACTACAATATACGGATATATAACTAAAATATACAGATACTAGCCTTAGAGGACGCTTCGCGCACTATAATATACAGATATATAACTATAATATACAGCTATATAACTACAAAATACAGATATATAATTATAATATGCATATATATAATTATAATATACAGATATATAACTACAATATACGGATATATAACTAAAATATACAGATACTAGCCTTAGAGGACGCTTCGCGCCCATCTTCTAAATTAATTGTGAACATGTTCTCTTTGTGTACATCGTAAAACAAATCAAAAATAATTCGTGGATTTTCAAAATTTTCAAAAATTTAATGAAGATCGAATTTTGATGGAGACAAATATTTGAAATTTTGATCATTCATAAACCTTCCCTGGGGTCCTAGATGTCCCACAGAAAATTTGGGCCCGATCGGTTAAGCCGTTTTGACGTTTATTGGATACAAACAAACAGACAAGCCAAATTTATATATAGATTTAATTACAATATACAGATAGATAACTACAATATACAAATATATAACTACAATATACAGCTATATAACTACAATAAACAGATATAAAACTACAATATACAAATATATAACTACAATATACAGCTATATAACTACAATATACAGATTTATAACGACAGTATACAGATATATAACTACAATATACAGATATATAACTATAATACACAGATATATAACTATAATACACCGATGTTTAATTACAATACACAGATTTATAACTACAATATAGAGATATGCAGCTAGTATCAATATCATGGAATTCTATGTAGTGTAACATCAAAGTTTGTTATGTAAATAAGCATGTGATACCTAGTACTTTGGGTTTAGAGCAAACAAAATATTATTCTGTCGATTCAGCAAAATATAATAAAAATGTTAATATGGATCCAAGATGTATTTTCTAGATGTAATAATAGAAAATAATGATTTATTAGATAAGCTCGAGATATGTGCATTCTCTTCCATTTGTTTACTTTTCTATCATTATCTTCATCCATTTATTCATTCATTTATTTATCATATACTCCATTAACGTTCCATCCAATCCATTTATTCATTCATTTATTTATCCTATACTCCATCCATACTCCATTTACGGTCCATCCAATCCCTTTTATTCATTCATTTATTTATCCTATACTCCATCCATACTCCATTTACGTTCCATCCAATCCATTT
>NW_019396107.1:69267-95341 GCF_000591075.1 Eurytemora carolleeae | reverse complement strand
ATTCTAGAGGGGTTTAAGTAAGGGGGGGGATAGGAGGAGGTTGGAAAGGAATGGATGAAACTTTTTTATAGAAAAGAATGCAAAGGGAAAACGGAGGGACATTCTTAAGGATAGAACAAAAGGGATTAAAATGTGGTAATCTCCAAAGAGTAATTCAACCTGAAGAAAACATGTTTTACTTTAAAATATTTTCTTTTTGATATTTTTTATATTAATTAGTAAATAAAGTAAAGCTGATAATTACACTAATTATATTTCTGTTATTTATGAGTGTTGAATTATGGCCAAACCTTATTCATGTAAGTTGAACAAGTGTAGTGAGGTCAGGGTTTCTCTCCAATATAAATTTATAGATTTGTTCCTTAGTCGGTTTTCAGTCGACTTCGTTTATTTTTTTATTTTTTTTATATTGTTTAATATTCTTATATTTTCAGCAAGCAGCTGGAGGACCTGGTGGTCTACCTGGTGGTCCCCCTGGTGCCCCTGGTCTCCCCCCTGCCCTGGCAGGTATGCCTGGTTTGCCCCCTAGCTCAGCTGCTGGGCTACTCTCCCTGGCTGGTCATGGTATACCTGGTCTACCCCCAACTTCACTACAACAACTCATGGCCAGACATGAACATATGAAGGTAGTATTTTTAACAAAATTGATATCAATATTTATGGGTCATTTTATCATAAAGTGGCCATCCTAAGTTGTCGTAAGTGTAATCTTAGTTCTATTTTCTTTGCTTACATTTAAATATAGGAATGATCACCGGTCTGGATCAATAAGTTTTGCCGGCTTTTTTTTGGTTCAGATTTTTAGAAATTATCTTTTGCCAATAAAAATGTTAAAATACTCGTATTTGGATGGACACTTACAATAGATATTTATTATTTATTCTTAAAATGACTAAGGTCAGAATAAATGAATGGCGAGAAATAGTTGAATTAATACGGATATTTAACTACACCGAAAAAAGTACAAGCGAAGTAGTTTAACCAACCATACTTGGATCAACTACTGCTACCATTCTGGTCAGAATTTTCCAAACCGCCATATTTAATGATACCCCTAAAATATTTATTGATATAAAAGATTTAAATATATTTGTTTAGCAGGAGGAGAAATCTCCCCTGGTGGCAATGGAGGAGAGATTAAAACATTCCGCTTCATCCTCCCCAGCCGGCAGGTAGGGTTATCAATATATATTTATAAAGTAGTAATCTCTGCTTCTTGGTTTGGCTGTTTGTTTGATCATACGGCATGGCCTATTTGCGTCGAATTTTGGTTGAGGAACTCGGTAGAACCAGGAGAATGTTCTTAGCATTAAGTTAATCAGAGGCAATATTTCTTAAAATATGACTGCCCTTAATAAACCTTCCAGGGGGTCATGTGAGATCCCGCAAAAAAAAGTTGACCAAAAAAATATTTTAACCTATCTTAATCATTATAAAAATAATACGTCCTTTTTCTTGCTTATATCTGTGAGCATTTGAAAAATGATTTATGAAAATGCTAATTATACTTAAATAGGACATTTTAACATAGGTTAACTGAATATGCCAAACTTTGAAGAAAAAAAAACTATTTTTTCTTTTATTTTACAACATAAATATTTAAAGAAAAAATATAAGTTCAAAATATAACAAATAACACATGTTTAATAAATAAAATGTATGATCAGAATTCTATTATTTATTTTGGCTCCTGAGTTGACAACTATTTTCTTTTATGAATATTTACTTTTTACAAAAAATAAAAGAAAAAATTAATTCTGAAAACAAGTTTTCTAAATTTATAAAAGAACACACAAAGGATAAGCTTAATCTGAACATTTTTAGGGGGGTTTTAAAGAGTTTCTAATTCTGTTGAAGAACCTTGAAGAATAGAAGGAACAGAGTTAAATCATTTTATATTTTGAGACAGAAAAATAATAAATCTCGAGGAAAAGATAAATTGTTTGATGGTTTTATAATATTCGGGGGAATTTTCATTTTTATTTCAGTCCTTCATTCTCGTGGAAAAATATTTTAAAATGGAATCGTTTTTAGGAATTACGGCGATTTTAGAGATATGCGCGATCCAAGAGATATTCACCGACCGCGCTCACCGATCTCAGCGCGATCCCCAATCCGAGCATCTACACCTAATGATGAAATTGCGGCAAAGCGATTGAAAACCGAAGACATCAGAAAATCTGGACATGTAAGTGGAAAAATATTTCTATCTATGGAGAATTTGAGTCCGTTGGGACATTCTAACTTTTTCCTCGCATTCAGATTCTTTTAAATCTTGGATTAATTGATAAAAAGTTCTGTCACAGTATGCTAATATGTAAAGATAGATGATCTGGAATTTAGGATTTGCTTTTAAATACAATTTCCAAACCCCCTCAGTAAAGTGCTCTAGAACTACTCAACATTTATCAGGCAGCCCCCCCCCCCCTGTCTTTAAGGTATGCAAGGGGGGGAACACTTTGTTGACATAAACTGTTTACCGTGCAGGAAATGTAAACACTGGTTCTACGGCAGGAAATATTATTCTTTTATTTATCCAACATCATTTAGTTTGAAGGGGGTAATTGTATTTAAACTAAGTTTTAATTCCCTCTTTAATATATATCCCCCTTCTTTCTCCCCTGAATTAATGAAGGTTGTAACGTTTATGTAAGGTTTATGATGAATACTTGAGGTCGACAAATCTTCAATTTCATCCTGTTAATCTTTAAAGGGACTGTAAACTTAATTTCAAGGCATCCTTTATTTAAAGGGTGACATGTACCCATTAAACAATTGTATGAGCAAGGGTAAAGAAATAGAAAACTTTTATTTACATCCTTTAAAACCTTATTTTACTCCCTCTTCGTATCCCCTTTCCCGGTCCATTTTCCCACCCTTCCTTTTCCATTCTCTTTAATTTTTCTCCCTCCCCGCTTCCATTTACCTTCCCCCCTTTTCCATTTCCCCCTTTTCCCTGCCATGTGAACCCTTTGACTACCTAAATTCCCAATTCCTTCCATGTAATGATACCTATTCTTTGTCAAGTTTCAAGATTTACATACTAGGGAAAAGTAATGAAACTGAGTGTCTTTATTTAATTATTTATGTTTCAGGAGTCTGACAGTGGTGACAAATCAGACGGCGACCTTGTCGTCGATGTTGGTAACGAGGACGAATCTGGTCGACAGATGAACGGCGACCACAGGGGAGGAGAGAACGGGAACGCGGACCGGAGAGATCGTCCTCCCTCGAATATGTCCTCATCGTCTAGATCTACTCCCTCCTTGAAGCAGAAGGACCTGGAAAAACCAGGAACTCCTGGATCCAAACCTGCAACTCCTAATGATCTCGCTCCGGGACAGAAAGCTCCAACTCCTCCCCGTGGACCTCCTCATGGTCCTCAATTACCTGGCGCTGGACCTTATCCTTACCCTGGACTAGGGGGTCGGCCTCCTGGTGACCCTCTAGGATACCCACCTGGAGCCCCTTTAGGTCCTGGCTACCCTAGACCTCCACTGGTAAGTTCAAGATTTAAATTAATTTGAATTCTTAAATTATTTCAAAGTTTTCCAATTTCCTCCTATTTTCGTCAGAAGCTTAATTTAAACTTTTCAATATAATCTTTTAACTTTCTCACATAAAATAGGTATTTTTACTTTCAATTAATACATGGTCGAAGATTAGAAATTAAAAATACGAATTAAGAATTTTTTAAGTGTGTTAAAGTGGTAAATGGAAATATTTAATAAATTGTTAAACCCTGGCCTGCTTAATTATGAATGTTAAAGTGAAATATTTAAAATTTGTAATTTCAGGCCGGCCCACCAGGGGTTCCCCCTGTAGGCCCCCCTGCGGGCCATGACCCGCACCCCAACCCCCGTGTCCCCGTATCTAACGGAATCTCCAACGGCGCAGGACTTACTGGCCCATCAGGAAAACCGTAAGTATTTTCGTAGATTTGCTCATTCTCATTATTTGAAGCTTTAAGAAAATAAGATTTTTCCTCTTCTGATAAATACAAATTTCAATTTTAAAGTTTTATACGTTCTGCAATCCACATCTCTTTCAGAATATGTAATGTGAATACAATTCTTCGGAATTTATTTTATTTATTTCAACATCAAGATCTAAGATTGTGGAATTGAATTTCTCGGAGGAGGAAGTCTTTGAATGAAAGTTGTCTTTTTTCTTATAGAATAAGGAACAAATGATATTTAAGTATTAGTTCTGACACTTTTTGCAAAGCCAGCTGTTTTTAATGGTTTATCTTATATTTTTTAAATATATTTTTTTTCAGATCCTACTCATTTCATGTCGGTGCAGACAACCAGCTGCAGCCGGTCAGTTTCCCTCATGATGCGCTCACAGCGCAGGGAATTCCTCGCCACGCGCGGCAAATCAATACCTTGGCGCACGGTGAAGTTGTGTGCGCAGTAACCATGTCGAACCCTACTAAGTTTGTGTATACAGGGGGGAAAGGTTGTGTTAAGGTTTGGGATATAACCCAACCTTCTAATAAGACTCCTATTAGTCAGTTAGACTGTCTACAGAGAGAGAATTATATTCGTTCCATTAAACTTTTACCTGACGGACGAACCCTGGTGGTGGGAGGAGAAGCAAGTAATCTATCTATCTGGGATCTAGCAGCTCCTACTCCTAGAATCAAGGCGGAGATGCCAAGCTCCGCCCCGGCCTGCTACGCCCTTGCCATCAGTCCCGACTCCAAGGTCTGTTTTAGCTGTTGCAGTGATGGTAACATCGCTGTCTGGGATCTTCACAATCAAACTCAGATTAGACAGTTCCAGGGACATACGGACGGAGCCAGCTGTATAGATATATCTGCAGATGGAACTAAGCTATGGACGGGAGGTTTGGATAACACTGTACGTTCCTGGGATCTCCGGGAAGGAAGACAACTACAACAACATGATTTTAGTTCTCAGATATTCTGTCTTGGTTATTGTCCAACCGGAGACTGGTTAGCTGTTGGTATGGAAAACTCTAATGTTGAAGTTCTTCATTGTTCTAAACCAGATAAATATCAGCTTCATCTGCATGAAAGCTGTGTTCTCTCTCTCAAGTTTGCAAACAACGGCAAATGGTTTGTTTCAACTGGAAAAGACAATCTTCTTAACTCCTGGAGAACTCCCTACGGAGCTTCTATATTTGTCTCCAAAGAAACCTCCTCAGTCCTGAGTTGCGACATCAGCAACGACGACAAGTATATTGTGACAGGGTCAGGAGATAAGAAGGCGACTGTGTATGAAGTTATTTACTAAACCTGATTTAACGGTGAGGTGGATTCTAGAGGGGTTTAAGTAAGGTTGTATTAAGAACACTGGAGGTGATCTTGACATTAAGCTTGTTAATCTTCAGGGTTTAATTTATCCACTTTATAGAGAACAAGGAGTATCAATAAACTCTCAAAGATATTTTATAAACAAAGTGAAACAACATATTAACACATCATACAATGTTACCCATTTTCTTTTCTCCTGTTAACTCGGTCCCTAATAATTCTTCTTTTCCGCTTACTTGATTTCATAATCCTATTTCTTGCCCCTTTTCAAAAACTAAACAGAAAACTAAATGTCTACCTTTCCCCTAAGCCCGTACTTTCCTCCTTTTTTATGTTTTAAAATGCAATTCTATATTTCCTGTTCAAGATTTTATCATACACGCTGTGTACAAATGTTTAGCTGAACGCGCAATTTTTGCCCTAATTTCCGTAAACGCTGTTCTTTGGGTCTTTCTTTTTGTGCATTTCAAAGTACTCGATTTTTTTATATGTGCCAATGTTTCAGAGTACAATTTTCGAGTTGAAGAATTCGAGGATAGAAATGGTTAAAATGATATTATATTTACCAATCTATATATACGTAATGATTCAACATGACTAATCGTTACGTTATTTTCTGTGTTAAACGACATTAAAGAAATATAATACTGTCTTGATAGCTTGTAATTCTAATCGAGAGAGAGAGAAATCTAACTGGAATGGAAATTTGTTAGAAACAATGTTCCATCTCATAAATCATGAATTTTCGCGAATGATAAAAATTGACAGACGCTTTTTTCGAAAGTCGAGCGTTAAGAAAACTTGTGTTTGCCGATTATAACAAAAACGAATATAATAAAAAAAGTTGGTAGCCTATTTTTTTGTTGGGGGGGGGGGGGTTGTTTTTGGGTGGTTACGTTTATTACATAACTACAGCGAAAAATGTATCAAAAATAATACAATAAAATATTTAGAAGTTCAGGAACATATTTCTCGACAGAATTTTTGTAAATAAGTCAATGTTAAAAATCAATTATTTTTTTCATCGTTATATTGAGTTTCTTACTCTTTACAAATTTGTTCGCAGATTACCACAAACTCTGAAAATGTCGTCTTTACAATAAAAATTCCAGAAAATGTTTGTGAACAATGAGACGTAACGAAACTAACAACTAAGAAAGATTACTTATTTTCGAAAATAAGGGTTAATTTTTATTTTCTTAATCTGTTCCTAAACAGTTAATTCGTTTACTGTAGAATATTTGTTACATTTTGTGTTGTCGATATTTAATAATTTTAACAAATTAATTCTCTAAACGTAACCACACAAATTTATGATTTTGAAAGTCGACTTTGCGCTCAAACTCAGAAGTTATACATCATCAAAACGTTTTATACGTCTCAAATGATCCCTAAAAAATTCTCCAAAATACTACATTCTCAGTTCAACTTCAATACATTGCCGGTCACTCCCTTTAATGAGGATCTAGATTGAGACAAACTAACCATTTTTACATGATGAGCACACCTTCATTTTGATTTACAGAGACTAAGGACAAATAATTAAATTTAATTTTGAATGAGAGCCCCACTGCAAACCAGACAAAAGGAGAATGACTAGTACAACTTCATGACCTCTTACAGTGAAACCCGTAATAACGAATACATCGGAAGAATTTATCAAATGTCGTCTTGACAATTTTTCAACGAGTTTTATACTATATTACGTAAATTTCAGTATTTGCGAAAATAAATAAATAGCCATGAATATGCTGGAACAGTTTTAAAGAGTTCCATATAATCATTCAATTAAAAAACTAAATATCTGCAACATTCCATTATCAGAAAGTGAAGAATACGACATTTGATGAATTCTTTCTATGTATTCGTTATTAAGGGTTTCACTGTAGATACTCAAGTATGAGAAAGCAAATTTAACCGATTAAATATTAGAAATTCAAAACATCTTAGTTCTTCAATAAGAGGAGTTATAAAACATCTAATTTTTCATTCTTTCTTTGCAGTTTACGTTATTTTGACGTGACACAAGTATTTATCAAAGGATATTAAAAGTGTAATTGAACGACTTTAAATGTTGAGTTAAAAGAGTTTGAAACATATCAATCAATCAAGTAAATTATTTAGCTTTTCATTTAAACTGAAATATTATTTCTTAACAAATATTTTATTGATGATAAACGAATTTTGGTTTATTTCTGATTATGATATATTCCTGTTATATTTTAAAGATTAAAACAAGAACATAATTTTCTTAAATTGTATAATTTCAAAATTTCAATTTTTGTCAATATTTACTTTTTCACTTATATGTTTTAACTATAATATATTTTACTGAGAGAAATGATGGAAAAAATATGATGGATTCCTGTAAACTGTTTTCTTTTTACTTATTTCATTGTACAATTCTAATAAAATCAAATTGTTTACAATCTTTCTTATTTATTTACAAAACTGTTTCTTGCAGTTCAAATTCGACACAATAAAATGTGCACACAAATTCTATCCCTCTCACCTCTAGTAAACTTACACTGCTTTATCCATTAATTATGAATATTTTTGTATATAAGTTTCAACAATTATATTATAATTATGTGGATTTTAAATTAATTTTCTGGTTTTGAAAATATTATAATACACATTTATAGCATGCGGTTCTGCAAAACTTACTTTCATCTGCAAATATATCAAATTATAAAACAAATTAATTTTTAAAAAATCAATTTTTGCATTTTTACAATTGTTATAAAATAGTACAAGCTTTTGGCGTAACTAAAGAGTTTTCGAAACAGGAGGTGGGAATTGTAGAGAAATTAATTACCCGCTTAAAACTCAAAATTTTCAGTTTTTTTAATCTTCGCAATTTGATGTCGTCCTCGTAGAACTTTGATATTTAAAACCTATTCATTCACAACAATTGGAATATTTGGGAATCAGAAAATTATATTTTTAGGTGATTTATAATTTCTTCTAGTTACTGGGTGATATTTTGCAGAGGTTATGTCATAAAAAGGTTCGGTTGGTTAGAAATAATTTACAGATCATACAATTTAATGAATTCATGAATTTTTACAAGGGGCACTTAAGGGTATCGAAGGGTCGAAAAAAGGGGCCAATGTTGGGTTGCAGGGGGGAGAGGGGGGGGGCGGGTATTGATAGCAGTGAGACGGCTGCGGCATGTGATTTCCCTGTAATCAATAAAGGAGGGGAGTTTGAAGGGACTAAGCCCCCCCCCCCACTCTTAATGTTTTGAGCCCCCCCCCAATCCCAACCCACCACCTTCGAAGGCTTAATATGGATTTAACCCATTGTCCGAAGGGATTGGCTGAGTGTTAAAGAAAAAAGAAGGGGATGAGAAAGTTAGAAATGGGTCGAATGGGGGCGCGCCTGAGAGGCGATGGAGCGAGTATTTGGATGGAATGGTTCTGGAAGGATGAGAATATGGATGGGATGAGAATATGAATGGGATATCAAGATAGGTTTATATGTATATATGGTGTCAGGAACCTATGAACCTGAATGTATTATCAAATAGGTTTATATATGTTGTCAGGAACCTATAACCTGAATATATTATCAAGATAGGTTTATATGTATATATGGTGTAAGGAACCTATGAACCTGAATATATTATCAAGATAGGTTTATATGTATATATGGTGTCAGGAACCTATGAACCTGAATGTATTATCAAGATAGGTTGATGTATATATGTTGTCAGGAACCTATGAACCTGAATATATTATCAAGATAGGTTTATATATATATATATATGTTGTTAGGAACCTATGAAACTGAATGTATTATCAAAAAAGTTTATATATGTTGTCAGGAACCTATGGCCTGAATATATTATCAAGATATAGGTTTCAAATGAATAAAACATTGTGTAACTGGCAAACATGGTTCGCGAACCTACAGGGTGTCCCACATCATAAAGATGGGGCAAAGTTCTAAATTTGGATTTTAGAAACTTCACAGAACAGTTTAAAAAATTGTAAAAGGCAAATATATCAAGTTGGATACCGAAAATTCAAGGTATTTTGAGTATTCTTTGTAGATTTGCCGTTAAAGTTATACTCCAATATGATATGGGACGCTCTGTATATCTTAGATAGTATAATTTTGTTCATAGCTTGCAGGTTAGGAGCATATAGGAAGGGACGATTTTTAGGGAGATGTCGGGGAGAGAGGGGAGGGTAGAGAGGGGGGGGGGAATTTTATTAGGGAAATGTCAGAAGAGGCCAGTTTTTTGGAAGAGGTGGAAAGAGGTATATTTAGATTCCTCTACTTAAGAGTTGAGAGAGGGTAGACAAGGTATAGGTTGGTTTAATAGTAAGAGAGAGGTTTTATGTTAGAAGAGGGTAAGTTTATTAGTGCCCCCGAAGTAAGAAAGATTAGAGAATAGTAGATTAAATAGCAAGAGTTAGAATTATTTTTCAGAGGTTAGGAGATTTACTATTTTTTTGGAAAAGTAGAATAGGTTAGAGAGGTAGGAGGGCCGAGGTTTGGTAGCAAGAGGTAAGTTTTTGAGGGCAGAGGTATAAGAAGGGTGTCTTGAAGTAAGAGAGGTTTGGGGAGGGGTATACTTATTAATGAGGGGTAAGGTTTAGGAAGATGGAGGAGTAGAGGGTTACTTTTGAAAAGGAAGGTAGGTTACAAAATAGGGGAATGCAATTAGATAGATAGATAGATAGATAGATAGATAGATAGATAAATAGATAGATAGAATAGATACTTTTAAGGCACACAGAAGTAAAATAGACGGTTTCCCGGATAGACTTTGCAAATTAATCCAATTAGATAAATAGATAAATAGAGAATAAATATATTTTCCAATTTAGTAGATAGTAGTTTTAATTTAATAAGAATTATTATTTAAAATATAGTTTAGGGTTTAGTTTGCAACTTATACCCCAATCAATAAAAGGAATTAGAACAAGACTTAGATAGATATATTAATAGATAGATTAATAGATAGATAGTCGAGATAGAGCTTTAATAAAGATTTGCAGACTTACATCGAACAATATACAATATAATATATACAAAACAATATATATATAATATGTATCCAGATCAGAGAGAGGGTGGGGGGAGGAGGGGAGAGGGGGGGATCAGAAATAAAAGAAAAGAAGAAGGGTAAATATGAGAGGGGTACTCTCTATTCAGCTTAAATCAATTGATTTAAGTTTCTCAAATATTTGAATTGTAATGAAACATGCAATTATAATTTTGCGCCCAAAATAATCACATGATATATTTTTTGAAAAATCATCGATCAAATTATGTTGTTTAAGAAAATAAATTCAAATTGCAAGTTTTTTTCTTTTTTTGCAAAACATCAAATTTTATTGTTTACAGGTGTGTAAATGTATGTCTGTCTGTTTGTGTGGGGATAAAGCTTAGATTATACTGTTTAGAAATTACTTGATATTTTCTCAATAAACATTTCTGTGTGTTGATCACAGCTGAGCCCAGCGGTCTAGTTCATTACCCGCTACACCGAACAAAGGGGGATCACGTGATCAGCCAAGTTCCATTCCACACTGCCAGGGGGCACTGAGATAGGGCTGTATTGTGTACTAGAGACCGTATCTTCCGTTCATCTACCCGTTTCGCATATTTTCCCCTAAATCTTTAACACACAACTCATTCAACGTGGAATTACTCGAGGTTTCAACCAATGATAACAGTTACTTTCAAATTTGACCAATGGGAGAATATCTTGTTAGTTTTTAAAATATATATTACAGCTGTTTCAAGCTGCGCAGCTGAGTCCACGTGGAATGCTCGAAAATTAGTTCAAAGATTCCTCAATAGAGTTCTCTGCAAACTTTCTACAATTGAAAGACTAAAATTCTGATAATAGCGCGCTCACACTACAATTTGTGCACTTCAGAATACAATTTCAACAGTTCGAACAGTTCATTAAATAAGTTATTAATTAGAATTTGTTTAATTGATATTCGAAGTAAAAATATCAAAATATAGATTATATTTAATTGGTATAATATAATTACCATAGAACCTTATTTTTATAATATTATGTTTTAAATTTCTAAATGTATTGACTTTTACATTTTGAATTTTTAATCAACCTTCATCAAAGCTATAAATTAAAATCATTTTCATTTTTCATAATTAAAAGATAATTAAAAATCTCGACAAATATAAAAAAAAGAATTAAAATGTCTAAGAAATTTATTTTAAAACATTTAAAATTTTTATCAAATTCTTTCTAATTTTGTGTGAAAGAGAACAGCGTTGAAAATATTTAGCAAAATATCTAGGATACTTTTTTCTAAACTTTTTTTATATTTATATATTTTTAATTAATACAACAATTATATATGCAATCATTTATTTTACATTTAATTTTACTGAAATGTTTAATATCTAATTATTTAAGAAAAAGTACGAAAAATTTATGTTTGCATTTTTATTAAAAGTTATTTTTGTAATACTACTAAATATGAATCGATCAAATTGTTAGAATTTGACTCCTAATTTCTTTAATCTACATAAATTTATTTATATCTTTATCATACACTTTTAACTTTTACATATTTTTCGTTATTAGCCATAAGTTTAGAAACTTAATTATTACATGTGTTTAAAAATAATGTGTTTTTAAGATTTATAATAAAAAATAACTAGCTGAAGAGCCCGGTGTTGCCCGTGGAAGAAAAATTGAAAAAAATTTTTGATAACAAATTGTTTTTTTAGCCATGAGTGTCCACAAAAAATTTCAGTCCATTCGGTCCAGCCGTTTGGCAACAAGCAACATATAAATATGAATGTCTTGTTCTATTACATAGAAGATATTTATTCATGAAATGTACATTTAAAAAAAAAAAAAATAAGAAAATGGTTTAAATCTGAAATCCCCCATATTGCAAAAATAAATAAATATCCATGAATATGCGGGAACAGTTTTAAAGAGCTTCATATAATCATTTAATTAAAAAACTAAATATCTGCAACATTCCATTATCAGAAAGTGAAGAATACGACATTTGATGAGTTTTTTCGATGTAGGGCTTATTTAGGGTTTAACTGTACAATTCTCAAAAAAATGAAAATTGTATAAATCTGAAAACCCCTAAGTTGTCTATTTTGATATAACTTTTCTTCCTTCTTTCATTTTTGTGCTAAATGCCTCTTATTAATATCAGTCGTTTGGAAATGTTCCATAGATTTAGAAAATGTACAAAATTTTATAAATTGAACCATAGTGAGTGGTACAATGTTTAAAAGATCGGTTTTTTGGCATACCCTGAATATATGAAAAAAAGTTATATTTTGGGACACCCTGAATATATGAAAAAAGTTATATTTTGGGACACCCTGAATATATGAAACAAAGTTATATTTTGGGACACCCTGAATATATGCAACACAGTTATATTTTGGGACACCCTGAATATATGAAACAAAGTTATAATATTTTGGGACACCCTGAATATATGAAACAAAGTTATATTTTGGGACACCCTGTATATATGAAAAAAGTTATAATAGTCTATACATACACTTATATAAAACTTACTGATGTTTATATATTATGTTATTTATAGATAAGTAAAACTTTGATAAAATTGCAGAAAAAATATTTTCTCTTTTTATAACAGTTTTTGCTTAACACTTTTCCTCCATAAACTTAAGTTAATAGATTTTTGTAAGCCTTTTTTATAATATGTTCTCCTCCTTCCCCCACCCCCTTCTTCTTCTTCATTTCCCCTGTCTCCGGTATTGGTAAATGTGTGTATTGAGAGGGAAGGATGTAGAATGGATTCCCCTGCATGCTATGCTCATCATGCCTCCCTCTACCCTCCGGGAGCAGAGTCAATGTGAATACAGACTACTGTAAATCCCATTATAATTATTTCCATTTCCTCCGCATAGATGGCTCTGATGTCCAGCGTGTTCCATGTGGAATTTTTCACATCAGCCAACAGGAGACCATTATTGAAAACTTTTATCCAATGAGAGCTTAGAATTTCGACAAAGATTGGATATATTCATTTAGTCCATGTGGATAGACTGAGGTGATTACCAAGCTGTTAAATTAGTAAGTAGATTGTTCTAATGGGTTGGTTAGCTTGCCAAGCACTCGGCTACATGTGAACAATCCTTAGTCAGGTTCTGGTTCAGAGCTCTCATCTATTCTGTTGTATTAGCAAACCTCATATCTTCATTTTAAACTTAGAGCTGAAACTTTCCTCTTTGATTGGATAACTTCAGGAGTTGGAGATTGGGACTGCAGGAGAGAGGGGGAGGGGGCGGGGAGGGGTTGAAAATATAGATTGCGATAAAAAGATTAAGCTTCCTTTGTCAAGATAAATTAAACGAATAAAATATTTATCATTCAGGAAAATAGAATAGTTCTATTCTTTATGAAAAATTGCAATTTCTTTTTGCAACAAAATAGAAGTTGCACTTTGGAAATGAATTTTAGTGAGATTATAAATATAATCTAGGATGGAGGCTAATGATCTAGGATGGAGGTAAATGGTTTAGGATGGAGGTAAATGATCTAGGATGGAGATGAATGTTAAAGGTTGGAGGTAAATGGTCTGATGGTAATAACTGGTTAGGGTGGAAGTAAATGGTATAGGATGGAGTTAAATGGTCTAGGATGGAGGTATATGGTAAAGGATGGAGTCAATGGTCTAGGATGGAGGTAAATGGTCTAGGGCGGGGGTAAATGGTCTATGGTGGAGGTAAATAATCTAGGATGGAGGTAAATTGTCTAGGATAGAGGTAAATGGTCTAGGATGGAGGTAAATTGTCTACGATGGAGGTAAATGGTCTAGGATGGAGGTAAATGGTCTACGATGGAGGTAAATGGTCTAGGATGGAGGTAAATGGTCTAGGATAGAGGTAAATGGTCTAGGTTGGAGGTAAATGGTCTAGGATGGAGGATGGTGGAGAATTGTCTAGGGATAGCTGAAGATGGAGGATGGTGGAGAATGGTCTAAGGATAGCAAAAGATGGAGGATGGTGGAGAATTGTCTAGGGATAGTTGAAGATGGAGGATGGTGGAGAATTGTCTAGGGATAGCTGAAGATGGAGGATGGTGGAGAATTGTCTAGGGATAGTTGAAGATGGAGGATGGTAGAGAATGGTATAAGGATAGCTGAGGATGGAGGATGGTAAAGAATTGTCTAGGGATAGCTGAAGATGGAGGATGGTGGAGAGTTGTCTAGGGATAGCTGAAGATGGAGGATGGTGGAGAATGGTATAAGGATAGCTGAGGATGGAGGATGGTGGAGAATGGTGTAAGGATAGCTGAGGATGGAGGATGGAGAAGAATGGTCTATGAATGGCTGAGGATGGAAAATGGTCTAGTGGTATCCAAAAAAGAAGAATGGTAGAGAATGGTCTAGCGGTATCCAAAGAAGGAGAATGGATGAAAATGGTTGAAACTGCAGAACTATATATCAATGCAGGTTCTAATAAAAAGGTTTATCTCCAGGTACTCTCTAGAGTACATGATCCTGGGATATAAAAGGAATAAAGATGGTTTTATTCTAGAAACAAGAAGATAAACTCAGAATTATTCCAGAGAATATATAAAAATATATAGTCCAATATTTGCATAGATATATTCTTGCATAATATATCAAATATATACACAGTCAGACTCAATATTTTCCTCCATACTCGTATATATAATATTTATTATTTAATATATATATATATTGTATGCTGAAGATATTATGTGAAGAGAATAAATAAATTATATTTCTAGGCTAATGAACCAACAACAATAGGATATTCTAGTTCTAGTTCCTTTAGGATAAGATTTTCTTCCCCCCCCCTTTTATAGTTCCCCTCCCCTTTATAGTTCCCCCCCCCCTCGCCGACCTTTTCCCACTACTCCATTTTTCCGTTTCCTTTTCTTCTGTTATCGTTCCAATATAATACATTAATATGGATAATAATGGATTCTTAATCATAAGAATTATCTAAACTAAGTTTTAATTACATTTTAGGTTTAAGATATATTGTTAATTCTGCAATACTAAACTCTCAGATCAAAATAAAAACATTCTCTAAAACCGATGGTATGGGAACCTATGGTCTAGACTCTATTACCTCTAGAACCTATGATCTAGACTCTATAATCTATGATCTAGACTCTAGAACCTATGGTATAGACTCTAGAACCTATGGTCTAGACTCTAGAACCTATGATCTAGACTCTAGAACCTATGGTCTAGACTCTAAAACCTATGGTCTAGAATGATAAGTTTGTGTAGAAGATATTTAAGTATTTCTGCCTTCTTCAATATGTATGAAGTGTTCAAGCATGTGCTGAATGCTGAATAATCAAATTTTATTATCAAGCCATCTTTAACCCATAATAATTTAAACTCTTCAAATGGATTCAAGCATCAAACCAGTATTATTCATTCTACTCATCATTCTTTCCTTGTATCTCAACCCATCCAAGATACCTTGTATCAATTCCTTCCTTTCTCTCAACCCAACCCAGATCCTGTTTCAATTTTTCCCTTCCTCTCAACCCAACCCAGATCTATGTTTCAATTCTTCCCTTCCTCTCAACCCAACCCTGATCCTGTTTCAATTATTCCATTCATCTCAACCCAACTCTGGTCCTGTTTCAATTTTTCCATTCCTGATCCTGTTACAATTCTTCCCTTCCTCTCAACCAAATCCAGATCCTATTTTAATTCTTCTATTACTCTCAACCCAACCCAGATCCTATCTTAATTCTTCTATTACTCTCAACCCAACCTAGGTCATGTATTAATCCACAAAATCAGTAAATATCTTACGTCTAGAATAAATCTAAATCATAATTTATTTGAATTTAATAATAAGTGTTGTATGTTCTCCTAAAATCACCACTGACCGGTATCCTATTATTGCTCAACCTCGTCAAGTTTTTACTCCCACACCCTTTTTTAGTTCAATTGTATGCTCCATGTTACCAATTCTGCAAGTTTACATCCAACCTTCCTTTAAGTTGTTTAACTACTTTTATCTAAAGTACTTAATAATCCACTGCACTGTACTGACTTTACTACCTCCCTCTCTACCTCTCTACATCTCTACCTCTCTACCTCTCTACCTCTCTACCTCTCTACCTCTCTACCTCTCTACCTCTCTACCTCTCTACCTCTCTACCTCTCTACCTCTCTACCGCTCTACCTCTCTACCTACCTTTCTACTTTTCTGCCTATTTACCTATTTACTTATTTACTTATTTATCTATCTACCTAGCTACCTATTTACCTACTTTTCTTTCTTTAAAGTACCTGTCTACCTACCTATAAGGTTCTATATTATGTAGATTTTACCCCACACTTTTAAATGGACTATATACGTAATTTCAAGCTAGAAAACCCACGTTATCTTCCACATAATTAATCACATAAAGGTTTCAAGGGTACCGTTGTGAATTGGACATTCCCCTCTTTTTTTTTTTTAAATGGAGGTTCACTTGAAATTACGACATACAGTCCCGTTAAGTTTCTCTAGTTCTCTTTACAGAAGGGGTAGGGGGGTAAGGTTGCAATAAGATATGAAAACAAAAAAGTCATTTTCACAAACGCAGAAAGAAAGAGAAAAGAGTTAAAGAACACAGTAATCGACAAAGATGTAGAAGTTATTTCTAGCATTGGTTTTTGGGGAAAAATTGGAATAAGAAATGATTTATGAAATAAGGGAAATAAGGGACGCATATAGAGAAGGGGGGCTTTGAAACTCAGCCTCCCCCCCCCACCTGCCTAGAAAGCTGTAAAAGAAAGAAATGGATTAGAGCAGAGAATGGAGATGATCCTTGCCCGAGAATGTAGAAAATCTAAAGAGAAGGATGGGGGGGGGGGGGTAAANACAGGGTTTAGTAAATAGATCAAATAAATATATATATACAGGGTTTAGTAAATAGATCAAATAAATATATATATATATATATACAGGGTTTAGTAAATAGATCAAATAAATATATATATACAAGGTTTAGTAAATAGATCAAATAAATATTTATATACAGGGTTTAGTAAACAGACCAAATAAATATATATATATATACAGGGTTTAGAAAATAGATCAAATAAATATTCATATATATACAGGGTTTAGTGAATAGATCAAATAAATATTTATATATATACAGGGTTTAGTATATAGATCAAATAAATATTTATATATACAGGGTTTAGTAAATAGATCAAATAAATATTTATATATACAGGGTTTAGTAAATAGATCAAATAAATATATATATACAGGGTTAAGTAAATAGATAAAATAAATATTTATATATATATATACAGGGTTTACTAAATAGATCAAATAAATATTTATATATACAGGGTTTAGTAAATAGATCAAATAAGTATTTATACATACAGGGTTTAGTAAATAGATCAAATAAATATATATACACAGGGTTTAGTAAATAGATAGAATAAATATTTATATACTTCGACGAAGACCGAGGGATTAAATAAGCCACGTGTTTATAAAATGGAAATTAACAATTTTCAGTAAGAAAAACAAGTAATTCTCAATAGTTTTTCTTAGACAAAGGTTTTTAAAAAGTCGCTTTCAATTGGAAAATTACTTGAATTTACATAATAAGTCCGTTTTTATATCTTTATATTTATTTTATATATATTTATACATATAATACACATATATACTTAATATAATACATATATACAATGTATTTTCATAAATACAAAAATTATAAATAAAAAGAAGCTCAGAAACCTACTTAAAATGTTTTGCTGACAGATGTTCTATTCTTTACACTTTTTGTGTAACGATACGAACCATTAATTCTTTTATCTGTTTACAATTTGGATTCTAATCTTTTTTTACGCAAGCTTTCTTCGGAGTAAAGTAATAAAAGAATTCATACACTGCAAACCAAGATGTGCACGCTCTCACGCTCAACTCGAGGAGTATTTTGCCAATTACTCATATTTAACTAGCGCGTTGCCTTATTAGAATGTAAATGTCTAGAGCTTCAAAAAAGTGTGAATGAGTGTGTGAGATAAAACCAAAGGCCAAGGCGGTGCAACACTTTAAAGTCGAGGCTGCCTAAAAATGTTGTTATTAACTTTCAGAGTTGTCTAGATCTCAATGAACTCCTAGGACTAACCAGGGACTATAAATATATTCGGAGTTGTGTAGCTCTCAGTGAACTCCTAGGACTAACCAGGAACTATAAATATATTCGGAGTTGTCTAGATCTCAGTGAACTCCTAGGACTAACCAGGGACTATAAATATATTCGGAGTTGTCTAGATCTCAGTGAACTCCTAGGACTAACCAGGGACTATAAATATATTCGGAGTTGTCTAGATCTCAGTGAACTCCTAGGACTAACCAGGGACTATAAATATATTCGGAGTTGTCTAGATCTCAGTGAACTCCTAGGACTAACCAGGGACTATAAATATATTCGGAGTTGTCTAGATCTCAGTGAACTCCTAGGACTAACCAGGGACTATAAATATATTCGGAGTTGTCTAGATCTCAGTGAACTCCTAGGACTAACCAGGGACTGTAAATATATTCGGATTCATCTCCTCCTAGGACTAACCATGGACTATAAATATATTCGGTTTCATCTTCTCCTAGGACTAACCATGGACTATAAATATATTCGGTTTCATCTTCTCCTAGGACTAACCAGGGACTATAAATATTCAACACTCTTGAACGTTACTGATTAGTCTTCTTCTACCTTTTCATTTAGAACGCATCCACTGGCGAAAAATGATGAAAATTAAAAACGAATATTTTCCGTTCATGTTGACAAATTGTGATCGAAAGTCACAGTGTGGTCCAATCCTACATCACCCATCCTATTTACTATCCTCCTTTCATCTTATTATAAGAAGGATTTTTGTGATTAAACAATAACACCCTTCTCCCCCCCCCCTCCCCACTCCGCCATCTCATTAAACAAAGAATAGTGTATCGTTAAGCCTAGGCTAATTTAAAACTAAATTTCACGGGAAAATTGAAGCAAAAACAGGATTGAAAAGTTTAACATATTCATTTTATGTAACAAAAAGTTTGAGGGTTGTTTTTCCAACCTTAGGCCGAAGAATCTATAATTTGAGTGAAGGAATTTATGTTAAGGATGTTTCAAGGTTTAAAAATAGTTGTGAAAAATCATTTTTTTTACTTTGCCCTTGTCAATTATTGATCTAAATCTACATATGGTTTGTCTGTATGTTTGTGGGGTTGTTTTAAAAAAATCAAAACGTTTTGTAGGACCTCAAAGAGCCCTAGGAAGGGTTAATTGCTGGTACGTTAAAATAAGAAAATCCGTTTAAGGAATCAGAAAAATCTTCGAACTTTCGTTTTTTAAAATGTACAAATAAAGGTAGAATAAGCTAATTTTTTACAAGAAATAATGACAAGAATATCGTATAGGAATCCATGTTTATATCTAAAAGATTATAAACCTGCCAACATTTATTTTTCTAGACAAATATAAAAAGTCCCAAAAACTTGATAGGAAGCATTCTGGGATCTAATTCTGATTTTTAAAAAACATTAGGTTGTATTTAAATATTTATTCTAACAATAACTTTTGTAAAAAAGATATTCATGAAAGATAAAAATATTTGAATTCTATTTAGAATTCGAGAATATCCTGAAATTCAAGTTTCTTCAGACGTTTTCATTCAATACTGTCATGTGCTCAGTTAAAAAGACAAATGTCATTTATTCTATTTTACCTAAAGACACGTTGGTTGTTTTTACTTGATCATAACTCATGAACCCGTTTACATGCAGCTTGCCTCAAATTTTGACATTCGGTAGACCCACGGTAATGTTCGTAGTCTGGTTCGAAAATTCCGAGTTGAGTGGATTGACTTGTATAGAGAAAAGTTGAGATGAGTTGAGATTTCCGGGTAAAGCTGGGTTTCCAAGCTATAATTTATATAATTTGTTGATTTGTTTGTTTGTATTGATTAAACATAAAATCAGTCGGACCCAACTTTTTTCTATGGACCTCATATATTGTTCCCACGGTCCGATAGATATTAAACAGTTGTAAATAGAAAAATTTGCCTTGGCAAATTTTCGATTTAAGTTTTACTTGAAAATCCATCAAAAGAGACAAATCTGTGAAATATTCTAGTTCTCTGATGATGTACAAAAAATGGTGGGATAGAAAGGCACAATTATATATAGAATCAATACTTAAATTTACTAAATTTAAATTTACATATTACTTAATTTAAACGTAAATATTACATAAAATTGGTGAAATATACGTATCATTATAATAAATAAATAATTATAAAAAATATGATGAAACAATATTTAAATTTCCAATCGATCAAAATTTATTTTTATTATTTGAGATGTTTTTAGTTTAGACATTTTGTTGACAAGGATTAGTTGTCTCTCTCCTGGTACGTGAAGACACCTGTGAGTAATTCTAGACTACATAAATCTTAGGACTGTATTTTCGGCTCCTTTTTACACACAGATTAAACGAAACGTTTCAGACAACAAGTCCAAAATAGTAGAACTAAATCCCAAGTTTAATCAAATTAATTGAAGCCGAAATAGTAAAATTATATATATATTTTTAAGTGTCTTTTGGTATGTAAACGTTTGTTTTCAATAAACGTCCAAAAAGCCGAATCGAACAAGGCCGAGCCGGCCGGTCAAAATTGTAAGTTTTCATACCGAAGAACTGGTTTCGAGTGAAGAAAAATATTTTAGAAATCAAGTTATAACCTGAAAGTGGGGGTAGGGACGAAGCGCTCGAAAAGTATTGTAACTTGACTAATAATTGGTGCACAACAAATTCACGCCCCCCACCCCACCAAGGGCGTACACAGAAATAAATTTAGGAGGGGCCAAATATGCGCAAACCGCCAAATTCTGGGGGGGCAATATTTGAACTGTAAATTCAAAACATTTGGCTTCTTGGAAACTTACACATACAGTCCAATTACCTTGCAAGTACTACTCGTACCAAATAGGTTGTCAAGTAAAAATGTCACTTTTATTTATAGTTTTGTCAGACAGAAAATTTGAGTTGACACTTATGACGTTTAAACAGCTGTACTGAAAGTGTACGCATTCTGTGTTGCCGACTATTGTACTTGACAACCTATTTGACTCGTACTACTTGATCTCTCTTTCAATCAAAACTAGCAAATTTGTTTCAGATTTGAAAAGTATTGGGGGGGGGGGAGTTGCCCCTTCCCCCTCTGTGTACGCCCTTGCCCCCCCCCCACCCTCCCCTGTACTAAGGGATGGAGAAATCCAATTAATGTTTCTTTTCTATTTGAGAAGCTATATATAGATAAATAGATAAAGTACATATTTCTTTTTCTAGAACTCAACATATTGAGATTCGGAGTTATTTATTTGAAAACTTTATCCAGACAAAAGAATGTTAAGGAAACTTCCATCTTTAAATAATATTTATTTGGTTTGGTAAATCCTTGAAAATTTTAACTTCATTGAAAAGGTTAACCCGCCATTTCGAGTTTGATGACAGAATTTTCTCTTAATTCTGCAATCTTCTCAGAATTGATATTAAATATTTCATTCAGCTTCAATTTTACATTTAGATATTCAATTAAACTTTAGCCAAACTTTTAAATAAGAAATCTTTAAAATTCCACTAAAAGTATCTTTAGAAATAAAAATTAACGAAAATATTAATAAATTATAGTTTGATTAAATTTTCATTTAATCACAAACTCAACTGCGGTGAAACTGGGGCAGATTAGAGAGGGGCCCAGGCCCACGTGTCCCACCCTGAGCTCCTTTAGACAACACGAAAAATGAATTGAATAAATGACCTGAAATACCCGTTAAAACTGTTTTCTCATCTTATTACTTATACTAATATGCCTGTGAAATTACAGATAGAAAGTATGAGAACTGGAGTTTACAGATAGAAAGTAGGAGAACTGGAGTACAGACAGAAAGTAGGAGAACTGGAGTACAGACAGAAAGTATGAGAACTTGAGTACAGACAGACAATGTGAGAACTGGAGTACAGATAGAAAGTAGGAGAACTGGAGTACAGATAGAAAATAGGAGAACTGGAGTTTACAGATAGAAAGTAGGAGAACTTCAATTTTTTTGGCGTGCAATTATGGCCTCCCCCCTGAGATAATAATTTAATCCGCCACTGCGGTGAAATACAAAAAAAATGTCATTTTATGAATATCAAGCAAAAGTACAGTTAAAAGATAATTTTGCGTAAAATTCCAGTTGACATGTCTATAAATCAAGTTCTGCAGTTAGAGTGCTTAGCCAGCAATTTATTTAATATTTCTTTAAAGTTAAAATGTTAAACCTCTGGTGACTGTATAAACATGTTTGCCAGTTTTTGAACCATATCAAGTTTAAATTTGTTGATATAATATCTACAGCAGAGACGACACAGTTTTGTAACTGATATTTTTCACACTTGCTGAACACGAGATATCACATTTTTTTTGCATTTGTAGTTTAAAGCAAATATATTTATCCCTTGAAAATCTAAAGTTGAGAGGTTTATATCTTTACGTTTAAAAGTATTTGATTTATCGGTGAAAGATGAAAGAATTTGTTTGAAAATATTTTTAATATTCTGAACCCTGCCGCCGTCTTATGAGTCCAAATGTCAAGAATTTAATAAATTAAGAACAAATTTGGAAATTTTGTAAACAAGTCATTTTAATTCAAGCATATGCATCGAATAAAACTTGATTTATAAAATGTTTATTGTAAAAACATTTTTTTCAAGTATTTTATCATGGAAAGGAAAATGCCCCATAAGAAAACCAAAATTTACATTATTTTTCTATTTTTATATTACAACGCCACACACCTGTCTGTTATGTATATTCGACTTTTCTGCTTGTTTCTTTCTAATAAACGTCAAATTGGCGGACATTTTGCCTCAAAAATTAGTTTTCCGAAAACCACCAATGAAGAAAAAAATCATCGATTTTTTTAGTTTTAATAATGTAGGTAGGTAAATTGTGAAATGTAAAGCAACATTACAAGCTGGAAGTGTTCTGAAATATAAGTATAATTCACGAGTAAATGTCCAAAACTCAATTTGAAATATTAGAAAGTAAAATTCTTCGAAATTCCATTTAAAATTTGGACTCATTCCGTCAGGATGATGTCCAATTAATTATGAAAAGTCGGCTGACTAAATATTTTTGATAGATATGATATGAAGCCTAGGCTAGACTTGACAGTTTAATCTATGGCCGATGAATTGATGAATTAATGAATTTGAGAACATGAGGTTTCTTGAGTCTTAAATGTACCTTGACAGAAAGTTTCAGGGACATTTGTCCTTAAAAACGACGTAAATCTTAAATGTTTAATTTACTTGATTGCCTAGTAACATCAGAGATAGAAATGTAAGAGTGTAGGCATATAGAAGAAGTTACATGGTCGATTCACAACACATGTAAATCCCAGTCATAGGACAAGCCAGGCGGATACGTCAAAAATCATTTACTGTTAATGAAATATTGAAATATAGCTAATCATGAATAGGGTAGGACCAGGGAGTAAGGAATAGAAGGGAGAGACAACTGACGCGGTTCGCCCTACCATATGATTATACATGCTTTGCAGACGGTACTCCATTTTATATCGAGCTGTTTGGTTTCTTTAGTAGGGACCCACAGGAAAAATATGTGTTGGCGAAACTGGTCAAAGAAAATTGAGCCAATACATATTTTTCCTGTGGGGCCCTACTAATGAAACCAAACAGCTCGATATAAAATGGAGTACCGTCTGCAAAGCATGTATAATCACATGGTAGGGCGAACCGTGTCAGTTGTCTCTCCCTTCTATTCCTTACTCCCTGGGTAGGACCGGTACGAATTTAGTAGAAATTTCATAGTACCTGACATTCTGAGATGGCAGTGACACGATATAACTCATTAGAGAACATAAAAAAGAAATATCCCAGTTTTATGATAGAAAAAGGACGATTTCTGACTAAATGTTACTCAGTTTATAGGGTAGTGTATCAAGCTAGTACATATTGAAACCAGTTCTCTCTGGGCGGAATTTGTAAACAAGAATAGATGCCTCAGTGTTCGTTTAGTATCCGAGGAGGTTTAAAGCATTGAATTTTGATAATTTTGTTAATTCACATAATAGTTTCCTATGACCAAAATATTTCATTGATTATTTATGTGAAAGATGGATCCCATGTCAGGCTTCGACATCCGTCTTGTGTTTACATTACCGCCCAGTGACAGTACACTGCTGTACAAAAGATGCGTACACCTTTGAATTAACTTTCCTTGCATTAAATCCTTGCATTAATGATAATAATGATAAAAAATAATGATCATCAAAAAGCACAAAGTCAGAAGAAACCTTTTAAAAGAATTTGATGCTCGTGGGTAGGAGATCCTATCCATATGATTAAAGGATTTATAAAAACTGATAAAAAGAACATATATCGAACTGTAAACTCAGTAATCCAGCAGAAAATGGCTTCTTTAGCTTGATCAACATCATCCCGCCTAAAGCACGGGTAAAAAATACAAAAATATTCTAGTAAAATTCTCATATCTTTTTTTACATGTACATAAGTCTCATGCTTTTTTTTTGGGGGGGGGGGGGTAAACCGTTATCTCATTTTATAATCGTTTAGGGCGTTTAAATCTTTAACTAAATCTTCCAAGATTTCTAAACTGTACTCTATAGCTTTTATTAAACTGTAGTCTGTAGGTTTTATTAAACTTTGCAATATTTTAATCCTAAAAACCGGAAAATCGTTTTATGGATATATTTTCTATAATTTTCAAAATTTGGCAAAATGAAAAATTGGCAAACATTTTCGAAACCATTTGTTTTTTTTACACTTTGTAAAATTTTCACCCTGAAAGTAAATCTAGACAGAAAACGAACCAAAAACTAACCAACTTACTGTACATCGAATGACGTACATGATGTGCCTCGAAAGTCGAAGCAATTACGAAATTTTTCCTACAAAGTACATAATTATTTCACTTCGTTCAATTTGTAAAATAATGATTGAAACATCAGCTGCAGGGTCAGTTCTAACCTTCTAATACATCTTAGGAGTCGGTCAACTCAGCTCAGTAGCTCGTGAAAACATGAAAATATTTGTTGAAATATTTCTGTCAGATATTTGTTGGCGCTAGGAATAGATAGAAAGGAGAAGGAGGAGGGTATACAGGACGGATCTAGAGGGGTAGAGGACAAGCATATTTATAAAGGACGATCTAAAGGGATAGAGGACAAGCATATTTATACAGGACGGATCTAGAGGGGTAGAGGACAATCATATATATACAGGACGGATGTAGAGGGGCATAGGACAAGCATATTTAAACAGGACGGACAAAGAGGAGGAGTTATCTAGCAAATGTATACAGGACGGAACTAGATGGGTAGAGGACAAGCATATTCATACAGGACGGACCGAGAGATACAAAGAGATATGCATAATATCTGTGTTACAAAGAGATACATTATATCTAGAATCACATAAGAGATATATGATATTTATGATGTTACAAAGAGATATAGTATATATGGAATGACATAAGAGATAAATTATATGCTGATTCATGATATATTTACATGTTACGAAGATAAAGAAGATATAAACATGATGTGTTACAAAGAAATATATGGTATGCATGATATATGTGTTACAAAGAGATATATTTTAAATAGAATTACATAAGAGATATATGGTATGCATGATATATGTGTTACAAAGATAAGGTTTCTGCGGTTGCTGTAAACAGAGTTGGGTAACGGGGG